>NW_021137253.1:24843-205207 GCF_004193835.3 Ostrinia furnacalis | reverse complement strand
ATTGAGATAGAGGATTCTGCAAAACGTTACCCTGGCAGGAAATGCAATATCTCGAAAACCCGAAGACGCACAAATCACATTTTCAGCTCACATAATAGAACAAATATAAGCTATCTGCTCGTACACAGTCTTTCTCTTTCCGATCATTCGTTTAGAATTTTCCTGCTAGAACAACGTTACTCCAGCAGGAATCGTTTTTTTCGTTTTGTACCAAAACGACAGCACGCACTAATCTCTAATTCGGCGCACATTTACACCATGTTGGGAACTAATTATACGTTCTACTCATATCACTCTAGGAGCTACTTTCCAGCTGGAGTAACGTACTCGTCCACTGCACAAACTGCTTATTTTATATCATCACAATGTTACATATTTACAAAATGATTAAACACTAAATGACGTCATTCTATAAAAGTCTATATTTTACAATTAACTTATTCTGAAATTTAAATCACCTGTGTAAAGTTTTATGAAGGCCACAATTTATCATAGTAAATAATATTTATGTACGCAGCAACCAAATATTTAATGCTAGCTGTTCCCGCGGCTTCGTACGCGTGAAAATAGTTTGAATTATTTCCCGTTTATGCAACATTTTTCTCTACTGCTCCGCCTCTATTGGCTGTAGGGTGATGTTATGCAGCCTAAATAAAGCATTCTTGATAAATGGGCTATCCAACACAAATTAAAATAATTTGAATCTATTACTGTTTCTTATTAAAGCTGAAGAGTTGGTTGCTTCCGCTATAAATCTAAGAAACTATGTAGTTACTGGTCCGATTTGAAAAAATATTTTTGTGTTGGATATCGAGAAAGGCTTGAGGCTATATAGGGTGTCCCAAAAAGTACTGTCAAGCCGAAGCCCAGAGGTAGAGCATCACTAGAGCTATCCGAATCAACCCCCATATGTATGTTCCGCGATTTTCTATAGTTTTAAATTGAAAGAAAGAAACATTTATTACGATGAACATCACTTAGTTAAGGACAGAGAACGAAATTGCTATGCTTAGGTACTTTTTTGGTTACTATGACGCTAATAGTTAAGGTACATGCCTGATTTTTTTAGAGGAATACTAGGCGTTCTGATTCAGAAATATTTACATCCATAACACTAAAAAACATAAAAAAATCCTGAATGTCAGTCCTGAAATCCTATCAAAAGTCGCGGTGATTCCGGTAGCCCTAGTGATGCTCTACCTCTGGGCTTCGGCTTGAAAATATTTTTGGGACACCCTGTATAACATCACCCTACAGCCAATAGGGGCGGAGCAGTAAAGAAAAATGTTGCAAAAATGTTTTATAATGGTAGGTAAGTATATTTTTTTTTCTTTAAGGATATTTATTGGGTTTTCAAATAACACCAATATTGTTGGGGCACTATGATTGTGTCAGAAAAAAATCTTTAAAGTTCGCCTCGCGGAAGGTATGGTTGGTTTGATATTGAGTGTAGGTACATCATTAATTTATTTTGTTGTTCGTACACACTTAAATTAGCTGTGAGACTCTGTAATTAGCTAATTATGTAATGTACTACTCTGTAACATGTAAATTGTCGTCAAAGCTGTTGAGTTTCCAAATAAATAAATAAATAATAAAAAACCATTGAAGTACCTACCTAAGTAATGCAAAAACGGGAATTGTGATTCAAACTTATTTTCACGCGTACGAAGTCGCGGGCACAGCTAGTAATACTAATATTAATAAAGCTTATTACGTATTAAATACACATAAACACAGGTCGTGCATTACTTGGCCGTTCTAAGAATGGGCGGCGGCCATCTTGTATAAGGTTACGACGTATCTGTTGCGGGGAACAGCGGAGTCAGACTTTTTGTGAATTGACTAAAGTACGGTCAACGAGAAGCGATACCAAATGTAAACAAACCTAATGTCATGGGTGAACCCGTTTGATTTTGACATATTTTGGAGGGAGAACGAGACATTACGACAAATACACAAGATGGGAAGAGACAGAATAATTATGTTGTCAACTCGACAGTCGTATCGACCTTTTGTGTCGCTGCTAGTTGGCCGTACTTCACACCTTAGGCCCGATTGGCACCAATGCGGAGCGGAGAAGATAGTTAGATGTGTCGAGCAGACTCATATTTCTATAGAATTAGACAGCGGCGGCGGCGTAGCGTTGCAGAGCAGAGAGGAGATGTGGAAATAATGAGATCTGATTTATTCAAAACACATCTCCGCTCCGCTCCGCCTTGGTGGAAACAGGGCCTTATGGGTAGGCCGTGCCTTACGGGCAGGTTTTCCACCAAAGCGGAGATGAGCAAAGACTTCTTGTTAAGGTCTTATCGTAAAAAGGAATTGCCACACTGGATGCGGTCTGCGGTCAGGTCAAGTGAACACCCGTATATGTACGAACAACATTGTAGGATCAGCGGTAGGTATAGCTGTGAGTCTGTTGAACGGTTCTGAAACGTTGGAATACGACTCTAGCTCCCATTTACCCGCGGCACACCTCCCCGCGTTTGCCCCGTCCGTACCAGAGCGTTCATGTGACGTCACGACCTCATGTATGACGACATTGTCGGCTCTAATTTGTATTGATTGGATTAGGTGTTAAAAAACGCTTTTACACACACCCTTTCTCTTAGTATAAGAGTAGGTACATACTTATTATTATCAAGTGGTAATAATAAGTAGGTACCTACTCTTTACTAGGAGTAAGGGTCAAGTCTAAGTAAGCAGGAAAGTTACAAAAAGTCAATATTCCCAGTTTTCTAGCAACATCGATTCTCTCTTAGCACGTTACTACATGGCCGACACAATCAACAGCGTAATTTCTGTCTAGAGGTAGCCCAAATATAGACGTGGGTGCGTCCGAATCTTCCATAATATTATGGCGCTGGATCCCACTCTTTCCATGATGTATTTTTATTTCCAGATAGTAACTAACGCCCGTATTCACAAACATGAGGTCTCACAGTGCGCGCGTAGACGCACAGGGTAACGCACGGACCAATCATAGAGGTATATTTGACGCTGTGCGTTCGATTAAGCAAGCATCGTTTAGGCATAATATTATTATAGGTCTATGGGAGCGGCACGGGAGGGTGTTTTTGTGACGTCAAACGTATTATTATTCCATTTTCTTGCCTAAACTTTGAATGTTTGACGAATTCCAATATCTAATTAGGGGGCGTCCATAAATTACGTGAGGCTTTTAGGGGGGGGAGGGGGTCAACAAAAACCTCACTAAGTCTCACGTGGGGGAGAGGGGGTGTCTCGGGAAATATCACGTATTTTTCCCACAAGAAATAGAGAAATAGAGTTTGCCAGAAAACTGGGTTAGATCTTAAGTAAAAAAATTGGCCAAGTGCGCAGTGTAGGGTTCCGTAGTTGTCCGTCGTTATCACAATATATTTCATAAGTAAGCAATTACTTTATCTAAAGTCACTTTTAATATTTTCTTCTAAGGAATTTTTATTAGGTATGAAATTTTATAATACATGAGTAAAACGACTATTACTCTTGAACTAACTAATCTATCTTAACCGCTATAGTTTTCCTTGAAAGTTCATAAAAAGCACTATAATCTTGAATTTTTCCAGATTTATCAAGCCAACAGTTTAGTTTTTAGCGGGGGGGACGCCCTACTCAGACAAAAATTGGCACTTTAAACTTTAACATTTTGCAAACGGATCCCTAAATCGAAAAATGGTCTTAGAAACCCCTAAGCCATTTTAAAAGACCTATCCAACGATACCCCACACGATGGGGTAGAAGACGAAAAAAAAAATCATCCCCACTTTACATGTAGGGGAGCTACACTAAAAAAATTATTTAAAAATAAAACTAAAAATGCTTCTGTCTGCATGTGTGAATACTAAAATGCAGAATAAATGACGAAATTAAGAAAATTATAAAACAAGTTCTTTTTTTATCAAAATCGATTTTGCTAGATTATTAGTGATTTTGTAGAAAGGAACAATTAGACTAGGTACTTCTGTAAAAAAACCACGTGACCCTAGTACTAACCGCTGTCAGTACACGTGTTTTTCTGGATCTATTCGTAATCAGTGGGCTTAGTAGTGCGACTTTACATCAATCTTCATCCGCTAGCGACTGCGTAAAAAATGACATACATTAGATGTATGATGATTGTACAGCGTCCCTAGCAGATACTTTCAAGAACTAAAATCTTCAACTTTATAGATCTTTTTGATGCACTCGTTAGCGACAACGTTAAAGCACACAAAAAAATATTCTCAGTTATATTACTCCAAAACTATTAAATTTCGGATTTTTTTTAATATCACGTGAGATTTGGGGGTGGGGGAGGGGGTCAGGCAAAATCTCACCAAATCTCACCAAGGGGGGCGGGGGGGTTGAAAAATAGCCAAAATTGTCTCACGTAATTTATGGACGCCCCCTTAGTAGCATTGGAGTACTTTTGTCGGACTTTATAACTTTGAAAGCTGTGCATTTAGCCACTTGTTACTCTTTATTGTCCTCACGTACGTTGTATGGTTCACACTGCGTCCCATATAGTGCCGTAAGTCAGCCTTAAGTACGATGTTACTACTTAAACTGCTATTATAATGCTATTATACTGCTAATGTACAGCCATAGTGAACTTAAAGCTGTCTAATTTGTGCCCAAACTGGTTCTATAAAAGCATTATAGCAAGCTATACAGCTCGTATACAGCTGACATACACAGCTTGTGGAGTACATGTGAACGACTATTGAACTCTTAAATGGAGTAAAATGTTACTTGGGCCGGCCCATCCTTATCGCTAGGGCCCTAGCTACCCATCCTTATCGCTCGCGCGTAATTATATTGCTGTCGCGACTGTGCGACTGGCACCCGCAGTGAGTGTGCGAGCGCGATAGCAACTTAATTACGCGCGAGCAATAAGGATGGGTAGCATGGGGTCATTGGTCAAAATTCTACGTGCTTACGGACCAGACTATAGCCAGCCACTTCGTACGCGTGGATCCCGTTTTAGCCCCTTAGGGGTTGAATTTTGTCTTAGTCCCGTCTTAGTGAGCACCTACGTTCTAAAAGGAACCCCCATGCAAAATTTGAGACGTCTAGCACTTGCAGTTTCTGAGATTTCGTGATGAGTGAGTGAGTCAATCAGTGACCTTTCGCTTTTATAAATATAGAATAACTAACTTAGAAATGGCAGTGGGCGGGGCACATAGCTCTTAGAGCTGATGGCCGTTGGGGCAGAAAAGTTCTCGAGTGGCGACCACGGGCCGGTAGACGTAGTGTCTGGTCACTAGGTGGACCGATGATCTGGTGAAGGTCGCGGGAAGTACCTGGATGTAGGCAGCGCAGGACCGGTCGTTATAGAAATCCTTGGGGGAGGCCTTTGTTCAGCAGTGGACGTCATTTGGCTGAAACGAACTCGCTCTCCAAAGAGGTCAGAAGAAGAATAGAAAGAGAGTTATATCTACACTAGCTCTCTCTCTCTCTCTCTTTTCTATCTCTCTCTGTATGTGTGAAGATTCACAAATGGGCATTTCTACGGGGACGACCGATCGACCTACTGGGGCGAAAAAAGTACCTTTAAAATTGAAGTACGGACTTGAAAAAAATCACACGTATTTATAGGACTCTTGACTTGATGGAGAGCATATTTAGAACACCGCCAGGTTTTACATCTCGCCTTAAAAAAATCCGAAAGTTCAAAAACGGGCGAAATTTGGCCTAAAATGGAGTGTCCGGTTTCCAGAATTTACTCGTTTTTGCTTCATAACTTTTGAAATAATAACTTACCCATTATGATACCCACATTCACAGAACAAGGGATAGTTAATAAAGCCTTATAAATGAGTTTCTTTATTGTAAGTCCTTGGGTTTTAATACAGTAACACATTTAAATTTTGTCCGAAGTGTGTGCCTCAATTCCGTGATTTTTACTTTTGTGCTTCTATATCACTAACTACGCACAGTACGAACACCCACGACTGATTCCCATTAACTAGCAGTTGCACTCGAGTGGTCGAGCAGTATAAAAGAGGGATCTGTCGCTTTGAGGAGCATTTTTCAGAGGTTTGAAATCACTCAGTATTTTTGGTCACTGGTCATTTCTCAAACCGGTGTGCGACATTAATAATGTTCATGAAGTATTTAATGAGATCACTGCTGAATTAATTAAGTATTTAACTGATATCTGCCATTACGTTTGTAAGAAATTGTTGTAATTTATAATATTTTCGAGTAATTTGATGAAATGTGATTTTTCCTCAATTCCGTGGATCTCAATTCCGCGGAATATGGGGCATCGAATTGAGAAAACACGTACACCGAATTGATATTAAATGAAAAATAGAGACTTTTATTGTGCTATAAATTGTTTGTGTATCTTAAAATATTAATTAAATCAATAGAGCATAATAATAGGGTGAACTACCAGTCATTGGACAGAAGACAATAAAACTTATTTTTTGAGGTTTCATTAAAAAAAATACACTGCTATTGCTATCTTATCAAAATAATTCTTCCAGGTTCTTCCCTCGACCTTCACCAGATCGTCGGTCTACCTAGTGGGGGGCTTGCTCACTGGTCCGTGGTTTTGACTCGACAACTTCTCAGTCCCAACAGCCATTATCTGTACGAGCTATGTGCCCCGCCCACTGTTACTTGATTTATGCAATTCTGCGGGCTATGCCGGTCACTTTGGTTCTCTTGCCGATATTCACATTTCTGATTCTTATTAGGCTCATAGTAAGCGACCACGTTCCACATCCATACATCATCACTGGCAACACACACTGGTCGAAGACTTTTGTCTTAAGACACTGCGTTATTTCAGACGTAATAGCGAAGCTTCCCGATCGATGCTTAGCTGAGTTGAATTCAGCGATAGACCTCTTTCTCAAAGTTGGACCTAACTTTCTGGACTCTTGTCCCAGGTATACACAATTGTCAACAACTTCGAGTGTAGTCTCCAACCTTCAGAGGAGTGGGTGCAACACGGACATTTGACGTGATTTTTGTCTTATCCATGTTCATTTTGAGACCCACTTGTTGAGAGGCTCTACGGAGGCCATCGAGCATTGTGCTTAGATCTTCCAAGGTCTCAGCCATGACTCCGATATCATCCACGATATCGCGACTCCTTGATCTTCTGTATAATCTGCCGTAGCGTACCTGTGTGTGTACCATAATACTAAAGCCTATTCGGAAACAAGCTTGTTCGGAAGACTGGAAGTCGTCGAGCGAGATGATTCGTAAGGACTTTCGAAAACAGCTTGTAAACACGCCTCATAAGTGAGATGAGTCTATAATGCTATCACCACTTCTTTGCCATGCCGAAGGCGTTTTTTCTTCGAGAATGACGGAATTGAACTGCTTCTGTAGAGCCTTTAGTACCGGCGAAGCTCAGCCATGATGCCGTAATACCCGGTGCCTGCCTTGTTGTATTTCAGCTATTTGAGAGCCATTTTAATCGTGTACAAACTGACGTCCGATATATTATCTTCGGTATAGTGGCAGGTCAATCTAGCTCTTGGGTCTTGCAATATTTGTTATATGTTTAAGGTTAAGAATAAATAAACAAAGAGACCCTGTGTTATGTATTTATTTGTTTAATTAAATAAAATTAAAATAATATATAAACATTAAGAATTTATTTATAGTTCCTTATTAAAAAAATAAACATAATGATTAGGATTTTTGTTTTATTCCATTGGTATTTCAGACACATAAACCTAAAATGAACCATCTAACTAATAGACCAGCAGTCAGATATCAAAACGTTTTAAGTATTTATTATATTGATTATTGAAATACATTAGGTATTTCTTCATAATGTCGTCAATTCTAAGTTTGCGGAGCGATTTTTATGTTTGGAGATTCATTTCTCAATTCCGTGATTCATTTTCTCAATTCGGTGCTTAACTTTTCTCATAAACCACTTCACAATATTTAGTGACAATGCTATTTTTACATTCAGAATGGAGTAAAATTTATTTTTTTGTATTAAAACTACTTAAAAAACTAAATATAAATTTTAGCACCGAATTGAGAAAAAATACACCGTGCAGTAGAAATGCCCAAATGACAAATCATGTTCCAAACGTACCTTTTCCTCCCTTTGAAAAAGTAAGTGGTATGTCAACGCTATTCTGTCCGTACACCGCTCTGTTTTTCCCGCCTCTTCCTCCAAACGACGCTAGTGCCTTCTTGATTGATGCTCTGAACCCTTTTTTCTCACCATCAGGCGGTGCTAGTATCGAACACAGGCATTGGTCGCTGGGCCCTGTGCCTTCAGTCAGTTTTTCTAAAGTTTCTTCATCTAGTTTTTTTATTTGACTATAATTCATAGTTATATTTTCAAGATGAAAGAAACTGGGAATGCTTTAATTTACGACTTAGAGAGGGGCATTGTTAACGCTATGGATTGAAAGTTAACGGTATGGATTAAAAGTTAACCGGCTGATTGAAAGGAAACCAGGTGGCTTGGGAATTAACCGGGTGGACTGAATTTGAATTGGATTGAAAGTTAACCGACTGGATTGAATCGAAACTGATCGGATTGTATAACCGGGTGGATTGGAAATTAACGGAGCGGATTGATATTGAATTGAATCAAAAATAGACTGAATTCCGCATTATTCAAAAGTTGGTTTATTGTAATTGTGAATGTAGTTTCTTGCTCTGGGTATAATAGTGGATAGCTGTGACGCTTTGTATTGTGAGTAATAGTACGCTATGGCACTGTAGGTCGAATTCAACAAATCTACACATATGGATAGAAGCATGGTCTGTTTCGAATAAGATAAGTTTAAAAAGCAGAGTTAAAAGTGAAATATAGATCCTAATTTTTGTTTCCTAAATTCGCTCTGCCAATTTATATTGTATCTGTACATAAACAGAAGGAATTTAATCAAATACATTGGTTCAGTAAAATTTTGCGAATCGCCGGAGAATTTTCTTCAAGAGGCCATAGAGATTCATGGTGTGGTTCGCTTCAGAATTATTGGTTTGATCTGAAAATAAAGAAATAACTAGGATAGGTAGCGCAGCTTAGGACCCACAAGGTGGACCGACGACCTCATAAAAGTAGCAAGAAGGCGCTGGATGCAGGCCGCTACCAACCGGGCAATATGGATTATCATTGGGGGAGACCTATGTTCAGCAATGGACAACAATGTTCAGAACTTCGTACTGCCTATGATTATCAGAAAATGTAGGATTCTGGTGGTGAAAGAACTTTTCAAAATCGGTCCCGTGTATTCGGAGTATTTCGGAGTGTATTCAATACAAACAGAAAAATCTTTCCTCTAAATTAGTTATCTAGTTCTAATAGAAAAATGAGAAAAATATTTTACCTTGAAAATCCAGACTATTTTTATTTTGGAATCTTTGACGTCTGTCAAATGTCAATTGAGAACTCAAGATTTATCCAAACTTAATCGATTCTGAATCAAAAAAGAAGGCTATAAATAGTTAGATACATCTTTGCTTCTGGTAAATAAAATAGAGGGAGTCCTGTTCCGGTAGTGAACTTAATGATTTGATGATGATGATGGCGGGAGCACGGGACTATTCCCACCTCTCGTTCCCACCGCTGCAACTCCTGTGCAGCCAGGATCTACAGCTTGACCGCTAATAACCCAACCAGTGAAGGCCTAGTTTGTCCCGGGGGAAAGTTAAACTGTCATTGCAAATGATGATGAAAATAATAGAATTGATTGGATTCGCTAATCTTGGCCTGTATCTCACCTGATGGTAAGTGACGATCAGGCCGAAGGTGGAAGCGAGCTTCACCCGGAATCTAATTAAGGAAAATCTTTACTTATCAGATTAGCTTCATCATCATCATTTCAGCCACAGGAAGCCCACTGCTGAACATAAGCCTCCCTCAATGACTTCCACATCGCACGGTTGATAGCGGCCTGCATCCAGCGCCTTCCTGCTACCTTCATGAGGTCATCTATCTATCTTGTGGGTGGATGTCCTACGCTCTCCGCTTGTATTGTTCTCCACTCCAGAATCTTGCTGTTTGACCTCAACTTTTATGGCCGTAATCCATTCACTTGTAGCTTCTTGAGATCGTCGGTCCATCTAGAAGGTTTACCTACACTACATTTGTAGACATGGTCTACAAAATAGTTACTGGAGTATACCTATCGAATTAATAAATATTTAGGAAAAAAATATTAAATCTAGCTTTTTAAAAGTCTAAACTTCGAACTGTGAAAAATTCCCTGATATTTTAAAATAAAATTACCTATTTTAACGGAACGTCCGAGGCACTGACCGCAGGAAATATTGAGTAAGTTTTTAAATGTAGCCATTTTATTAAGGAAATGCTCACTTCTTATTTTTATCAGAAAAATAAAATAGCTATTTCACTTAGTAGACACAAAGGTACACAAATAAATTTTAAAATAGTTGCCCAGTTTTAAAGTGCGTTAAATATTTATATTTTGGTTATAGGAACGTAAACTGCTGTTACCTATTTTGTCATTGCAAATGAAACTGATCTAAATTCTTGATTATAGTTCTAAAACTAATTTAATGGCGCGTTGTAACAATTTCTTAATTGCGTCATAGAGACGAATAGGTACTTATTGTGACAAGTTGTAAGTTATTTTGTTTGACAACAAAGTTTCATGACCGATTTTATAGTATCCTAACGCCTCCTAACGCCCGTATTCACAAACGATGCTTGCAATCGATTGCACAGCGTTAAATAGAGCTCTGTGATTGGTTCGTGTGTCACCCTTTTTTTGACCCGACAACAATGGTCCAATTTTTTTCGCCTAACTTAGCGGTGGTGTATGGTGTATAATGAACGTGTGTACGTATCGGACATACTCGTAGGTCCGGTGAGAAAATTTAAAACAAACAAAGGATCCGTTTATTGACGGTCCGTCGTCCGGTGGAAAAATGGATGTCTACAAACAGTCTTACAATTAAAGTCTCTACCGTACTAGACCAATGAAGAGCATTAAAAGTACCTAAAAGTTAAGGATCCAAGTTGTGGGCAAACAAGACAGTTAGCTCCACGCAAACAACTTGTTTTTATTGCTAACTCTACGAAAAAACAACGATTTGAAAACATCTGTAGCACCTACGTAAAGAGTGCTAAAAGAACCGATATAAAGTCATAAAGTAGAATGCCAAACTAGGTAAAAAGTTCAATAAGACAAACTAAATAATCAAATCATTTATTTGCATTAAGTTTGGCTTGTTTTTATGCAATAGAAACTTAGTACCTACCTACCATGTAGTATTATATATGACATTGATTTACCTAATCAGATCTTAGTTCTTAATTAATTAAATAAGTTATTTTAATAATCTAAAACTTAAGTACAGTAAAAACACGAATTAAATAGGTACTAAGATACTGAATTATTGAAAAGTGCATAGGTAATATTGAGATTTTAATTGGAAAACTATTCAAGTTCCTAAAAATAAAACTCCTCTTGACTTTCTAAAGACCTATGTATTTATTGACACCGTAACTTTCATACCACCGTCCTACTTTATTTCCTATTTTGTACGATTTTATTTATCCAAAAATAATAAAGTAAATCCTACACAAACAAAATAAAACTTTAATAGGTCACCTATCGTATTTCCTGTACCATACAAAAAACTTTTCTTTTTCTGGATTCGTATAGAATTCCCTACGTACATCAAATTTCTAAATGTGCCTAAGAAACCGTACAAATATGAAAAGTTTCATATATTTCGGAGAATTTACCTACCTACTTGTCCAATTTTATTACTGAAGACGACTAAGGGATACAATCATCATCATCATTTCAGCCACAGGACGTCCATTGCTGAACATAGGCCTCCCCCAATGATTTCCACATCGCCCAGTTGGTAGCGGCCTGCATCCAGCGCCTTCTTACTACCTTTATGATGTCGTCGGTCTACCTTGTAGGTGGACGTCCCACGCTGCATTTTCCGGTACGTGGCCTCCACTCCAGAACCCTGCTGCCCCATCGGCCGTCAGTTCTGCGTACTATGTGTGTCTGTAGTCATTTCATACTAAATAATGCCTACATAAAATGAAGTATGTTTTTTAACACAACTCTACGTAGAGTGGGCCTTTGTAATGTGCTTACTTAGTTAATCCGACTAGCGAATGAAAAGCTTCCGGTGCTAAAGCTTACGAGACGAAGCTTTCACAAATTCACGAAAAAACCAATAGAGTATTGGAGGTTCTATATAAACATGTAGATTATTTATCTTTAACTAGCGGCCGCCCGCGACTTCGTAAGCGTGAATCCCATTTTACCCCCTTAGGGGTGGAGTTTTGTAAAATCCTTTCTTAGCGGATGCCTACGTCATAACATCTACCTGCATGCCAAATTTCAGCTCGATCCGTCCAGTGGTTTGAGCTGTGCGTTGATGTTGTATATTTTGAGTTTTATAATTTAGACTAGCTGACCCAGCGAACTTCGTATTGCCTATGTTCTTCAAAAATAATGTAAGATTCTAATGGTGAAAGAATTTTTATAATCGATCCAGTAGTTTTCGAGGATATTCAATACAAACAAACAATCAAATTTTTCCTTTTTACAGTACGAGTTTTTATATGTCTAGCGAATAGCTCAGTCAGTGCCTGAGGTATGAGAGGGACACGGGAGGGTGTTTTAGTAACGTCAAACGTCAGCGAGACTTCAGATCTTCTTCAGATTTATATGCTCTATCATATTTTATCTTAATTATGTCAATGTCACCCCTCCCGCGCCGCACTATACCTCAGTTCTCAAAGTTTCTTTATTTGCATAGAATATTGACTTAAGTGACTGAGTTTCTTCCGCCACTTCTTCTCAGCACCAGCCCATTATGTTGTCCCGAAGTGGTGGTAGGGCAAGCTATATTTGAGACGTATATAAGTGCCCTGGAAAGGGCCTATGTACTGAATAAACTATTTGAATTTGAATTTATTTAAACTAGCGCTCCGCACGCGTGGGATTTTGTCTGTCACAGAAAAACTTTATCGCGCGCGTCCCTGTTTCAAAAACCGGGATAAAACTATCCTATGTCCTTTCCCGGGACTCAAAATATCTCTATGCTTTTCATCAAAATCGATTCAGTGGTTTAGGCGTGAAAGCAAGACAGACAGACAGACTGACAGAGTTACTTTCGCATTTATAATATTAGTATAGATAGTGCAAATAAATAATAATAATAAAAGACTAATTAAAAAATATACTATTTAAAAGTGTTGCTCTTATGGAGCCTTCACAAGTCTATAATCGTTTTGCCCTACCAGCGCTTCGCGACCAACATTTGGCAAGTGCTGAGAAGAAGCGCCGCAAAAAACTCACTGACTGAGTGAGATTAGGTCGTAACTTTCAACTGAAGGGCAAGAATGCATCTAATAATGTCTATTAAAGTATCATAACTTAAGAAAAAGAGAATTACTTACGTCAACGATGAGTATCACGCATACAAATGGAGTTTTGTTAGGGTGCCGTAGAAATTAGTGTAAACCATTTGACGGAATTAGTGAAATGAACACTTTTATTTTATGTCATCATCATCATTTCAGCCACAGGACGTCCACTGCTGAACGTAGGCCTCCCCCCAATGATTTCCACATCACCCGGTTGGTAGCGGCCTGCATCCAGCGCCTTCCTGCTACCTTTATCAGGTCGACGGTCCACCTTATGGGTGGACGTGTGTGGCGTGTTCCGGTATGTACGTGGCCTTCACTCCAGAACCTTGCTGCCCCATCGGTCGTCAGTTCTGCGTACTATGTGCCCTGCCTATTGCCACCATTATTCTGTGTATATTAATTTCATACGTGATGCGGGATGCGTTCACTTTGACCCGACCGCAGGCCGCATCCAGTGTGAAATCCGTCAGTATTTACGTTTATTTTTAATCTCGAAATTATCCTGAAAATAATATGAATGGAAATCGTTGGTGGACGTCTTATGGCTGAAATGATGATAATAACTAAATAGATATTAAAAAAAAGTATTTCAATATGTTTACATCCACGGTCTAGTAGCCATAGTACAAGCTTTGCTTAGTTTGGGACTAGAGGCGTAGTGTAAAATGTCCAATTTATTATTAACTCTAACTTTAAATAAGTACCTACAGATAAATTAGTACGGAACCATCAAAAGTTTCATACAAATAACGAATGCTTCATTAATTTCTCTTTAATCACTTCGAAAGGTCATGGTAAGAAGAAAGTGAAGATACCAGTTATAGCATAACAATAATGGACGGTGGTCGAACCCGGAACCCTAAGAGTCGAGTGAATCCACTAATCTTAATCCTAATGTGTTCTATTAAAAAATCTATACTAAGTATCTCTACTTCTCTACTTAATATTATAAAGCTGAGGAGTTTGTCTGCTTCAACGCGCTAATCTCAGGAACTACTGGCTCGTTTTGAAAAAATATTTTTGTGTTGGATAGCCTAGTTATCGAGGAAGGCTTTAGGCTATTTAACATCACCCTACGGCCAATAGGGGCGGAGCAGTACCTAAAGAAAAATGTCGCAATAACGGGCAATATTATTCAAACTATTTTCACACGTACGAAGTCGCGGGCACAGCTAGTCTAACAACATTCAGGGTGAATAAGTAAATGACCATGATAAACTGTTATCAATATTTCAATATTATGTATGTGATTCGTCAAAACACCATTTTGTCATGAAATGAAATGGAAAATTGAGCATGGAGTCAAAATTTCGCGCTGAAATTATGTAAAAAGATGTTGTCTTTTGATGAAATAAATCAGTCAAGTATACAGTGAACACATAATAAAACTCTAGTAAATGACCGGAAGATTTAGTAAGCAGGCCTTCCACTCGGTGGACTGACGATCTGATGAAGGTCGTGGGAAGCGCCTGGATGCGGGTAGCGTAGGACCGGTCGTTGTAGAAATCCTTTAGGCCTTTGTCCAGCTGTGGACAAACTTGACCTTCACTGGTTGGTTTTTATTGGCGGTCAAGCTTTAGATCCTGGCTACACAGGAGTTGCAGCGGTGGGAACGAAAGGTGGGAATAGTCGCGTGTCCAACAGTGGACGTCATTTGGCCTGCTCACACTAAGTCTTCCTGCTCGTGGTCGCCACTCGAGAACTTTTCTGTTCCAGCTGCCATCAGCTCTACGAGCTATATGCCTTGCCCACTGCCCACTACACTAGAGTTTATCAATTCTGCGGGCAATTTCTTGTGTTAAAATTCAAATACCTAGTTTATTCAGTACATAGGCCCTTTTCAGGGCACTTATACACGTCCCAAATACATAAAGCTTGCCCTACCACCACTTCGGAACAACATGGGCTGGTGCTGAAAAGAAGTGGCGATGTAGGATGATATAATTTGAATTCCAAGGAATAAAAATAGCAAAGATACAAAATGAGGGGTTCGTTTTCATAATTGCGTTAAAATAATAACGTGTTCCAACCTGCCTAATAATTTTTCCCTGAAATGTTGAAGATGTCTCATTATTTTTTTGTTTCGTCAGCATTTAGTGACGTTCGACGTTACAATGGGAATAACGCCCGTATTCATAAATGATGCTTGCTTAAGTGAAGCA
Source organism: Ostrinia furnacalis (assembly GCF_004193835.3). Taxonomy (NCBI): domain Eukaryota; kingdom Metazoa; phylum Arthropoda; class Insecta; order Lepidoptera; family Crambidae; genus Ostrinia; species Ostrinia furnacalis. The sequence continues at coordinate 189,697 of NW_021137253.1, read as the reverse complement.
GCAAATCGAACGCACAGCGTTGAATAGAGCTCTGTGATTGGTTCGTGTGTCACCCTGTGCGTCTACGCGCACTGTGAGACCTCATAGTAATGTTTGTGAATACGGGCGTTATTTATCTGCAGCGCTTCTTCTCAACACCTTGCCAAAATTGTCTTGAAGCGCTTGAAGGGAAGTTGTCCTTGTGAGCATTATTGATTATTTGTATTATGTACTAATTCAAAATTAGGTTAGGTAAACAGAAATAAAGAAATCGAGTTACATTTTTCGATTAAGACATTAGTTAAATATTAAGGAGAAGATTTTATCCCATTTTAAATTACAAAAATTACAAATTAGTACGGAATTTCGATCTGCCTATATATTTTTTCAATTCCATAAGATAGTTTATTTAAATACTAGCGACCTGCCCCGGCTTCGCACGGATGGTAAGTAAACATAAACCTCCCTCTTGAATGACTCTATCCTACTAATATTATAAATGCGAAAGTTTGTGTGGATGTCTGGATGTCTAGATGTCTGGATGTTTGTTACTCTTTCACGCAAAAACTACTGAACGGATTTTGATGAAACTTTACAGTATTATTGTTTATAATAAGAATAACATATAGGCTTTAATTTATGACGATCTATGACAAACAAAATTTCACGCGGGTGAAGCCTCGGGCAAAAGCTAGTCTATTATAATAAAATGCATCAAAATCCGTTGCGTAATTTGTTTTATCCTAGTGATAATTTTTTTCTTAATCCAGCAATGATATGCCTAACATTGCATATTTAATTTCTTCTTATTTTTCTAAAAGTCTTTAATGCTAACCTTCCTAATAGTTATTCCATAATTCAACGATTAAGTATGGAGTAAACGATGGCTAAAGTGGCGCACAACATTTGCCGTGGTTAATAGTCTATGCACTCGATTGTCCCGGGTAATGTGGGCTTTTCTGGCGGACGCCGTGAGAGGTCGCCGCGGGTGGTCCCGGGACAGAAGCGGCGTGGAGTCGCTAGAGTTTCACAAAGTATAATTTTATTTATTCAAAGACTAGCTGACCCGGCGAACTCTGTTCCGCCTTAAAAGCAATAAATAAGCAAATCTTTCCTTATTTGCTCACCGTTTAGACCTACCCTGGACTACGACAAAATTTTAACACCAAGATCAGCTCAATCGGCCCAGCCGTTCTCGAGTTTTAATCAGACTAACGAACAGCAATCCATTTTTATTTATAAAGAAGAAGATAGGTTTAAAAACATAATAGAAAGAAATAAAATATTTATTGCTAGATTCACAAAAATGATATTTACTTGAAAGACATATTAAAAAGAAATAAAATATCTATTGCTAGATTCTCTAATACCATACAAAAAAGACTGACCTCCACACTAGGCATTGCCTGTCCTGTTACATTGTGACTTTCTTTAATTAATTTAATTCTAATTTAACTGCCTATTTTTATCTTACATATTTATCTGTTTATATTTTTATACGGTGGAATCTTTCGCGTTAACCCGTTGTTCTTGGTGAACGACAGACAAACTTGGCGTCTCGTCATATTAAGCCTACACGTCGTAGTAGGAGCTGCGCGTCGTAGTAGGAGCTACGTGTCGTAGTAGGATCTCGTTGACTTCACGTTGTAACTCGCCTTTTGTACCCTTTGCACCACCGGCCTGCACCACAGGTGGTGCAAACGGTATTTTTAAATCCCTCTTGCACCACCAACAAATAGTGCTGTGCTGCCATCGACTGTAAAACTAGTAGTAGACTGTAAAATACTTAATAATTTAAATGTTATAAACAAATCAAAACCTACCTAAAAGCTTTAATTTGTGTGTGTGTAAGTGCCTATAAACGGGTCCATATTGGCTCACCTAAAGTTATTTACCCGAAATTGTTCTTCCTAACGATTTTAAATCCGAATGATCACTCTTCCTAAAATTTATCATCCTAAAGTTTTCATTCATACTATTTGTAGTGCTACCTGCGATGTTCATAACACTCATGTTTCCGAAAATTTTAATTAATAATATCATTTATGTAAATATATTTAAACTCCTACTGTTTTTTATCATAACACTTTTATCCCTAAACATTACCATAATATTTTCACTCATACCATAGAATCATCATAATAAATACTACGTACAGAAGTACGTTCTTCGCGAATAAAACGTAAGGCCACAGTTCTAACCTAACCTAAACCAATAATAATGAATAGACCGATTCGTTTCTGGAACTTGACTGAATGACTGGAAAAAAAAAAAAAAAAAAAAAAAAACTTCCAATTTTCGGAGTTGAAAATTTAGGTGAACTTTGGCGCACCCCCTATAAACATTTCACTTCAGACCCACGATACCCCGGGCCTACATCCTACATACAACGAATAAAGTACCAGGGCAACATAACCATAAAGGAGCTAATTTATGATACATGTTTATTTCTCGGATCAACCAAGAAGAATTTGATATAGCTCCTTTATGATTATGTTGCCCTGGTACTTTAGGAATTATTCGTTGTATGTAGGTATGAATGGTTGTTATTAATTTTTATGTTATGTTGTCAAATCTGTCCAGTAGTTTCGGAGCCTATTCAGTACAAACAAACAATCAAATCTTTCCTCTTTATAATATTAAAATAATATGATTATAGATTATCGTTTTACAGTTAATGGTAGGGCGGCACTATTGGTGGTGCAAAAGGGATTAAAAAATACCCTTTAGACCACCAGTGGTGCAGGCCGGTGGTGCGAAGGGTACAAAAGGGTAACTCGTAGTAGGGTAAGCGTCGTAGTTGACTTCACGTCGTAGTAGGCTACGCGGAGTAGTAGCCTACGTTTCGTAGTAGAAGCTACGCGTCGTTGTAGAATTTATGCGCCGTAGTCAGCTACGCGCCGTAGTTGCCTACGCCACATAGCCGACTACGCGTCGTAGTTGTGTCGTAGTCGCCTACACGTTGTCGTAGTAGAAGCTACGCGTCGTAGTAGACTACGAGTCGTAGCAGACTACATACGCTTCGTAGTATTAAACTAGTAGGCTCGTAGTCGACTACGCATCGTAGCTGACTACGCATCGTAGCAGACTACGATTCGTAGTAGCCTAGGCGTCGTAGTGCACTAGCTTCGTAGTCGCATTACGTAAAGGCGCGCGCGCTCCGGTGACTTTTGTCTCTTCATAGATAAGAATAAATACTACGTTGTCTTTCTTTTTCCCTTTATATATTTTAACAATGTTTCAACAGCATTTAATTGTATGTACTTGAAATGTGTAGAAAGATACTTCTATTATATTTATTAGATACTAGCTTTCCGCCCGCGTGGAATTTTTCGGTTTTTTATATAACTTAAGACACTCAGCAATAATGTGGCTTTCTGTTGGTGAAAGAATTTTAAAATCGGTTCAGTAGATCCCGAGATTACCCCTTACAATTTATCAAATATACAAACACATAAACTTTACTTCTTTATAATAAAATATTCACGTAATCGTTTAACTGAAAAAAAAAACCTACACAAAATCCTACACTAAACTTTTACTAACTTTTTCAGACCATGGTCCACATTTTCAAAATTAAAAATACGAATAGTTTTACCTGGCTAACATTATTTTTTCCCTTCACGCTGCCTTCCATTATTTTCTCAAAATATTTAACAACCGCGTGGGTTTTACCGACTCCATTCGTTCCCTGTTCCCTGCCCACGGTTCCCTATATAACAGGCGCGTTCCCGACGCCTGCATTCAGTCTTTGGAGTCCAGGTACAGTGTCCATTCTTCCCGGAAGAAGTCCAGGTAAGTGGATATTTGTTACTGTGTGGAGATTAGACGTGTAAAGGCTCCATGAGAGAGATTTTTTTAGTATTTGACGATTTGTAAGCAGTATTTAATAGTCAACTCAAATGAAGAAGTTTTGACTTTTGACTTTGATTTTGGGGGATTTTTTTGATGTTGGGATAGTTTTTGATTTACAGTGGGCTAGTTGTGTTTGGAATGTGTAGAAGTGGGCTATGAGCCTACGTAACTTGTAAAGAATTTTAATTTGATGATAATATTGAGACGGAGAAGAAGAATAATTTTGACAAAAAAAGTCCCTTAAAATAATTTAAATTAATTCTGAAAACTCCCTATAAAAGTGTAGATTTTGCAGAATTATTATTCTCTTTCTTCATTAGGTACAAATAATAAAGTTTAATTAATGCAAAACAATTATTTTTACTATGCAACTTAAAGCTTTCAATCGTAGGTATTTTCTACAACATTTTCTCTATCTGCACTTGCTTATCTCCAAAACGGCTGGACTGATTTTGACAATAATTTCACTGAAAAAGTGTTATATCAAAAGAGATGCTTTTTTATTACCTATAGAAAAAGAATTAAAACCAGTGAAAGTGTAAGCAAAACCCATGGCATATCAAAATTAATCCGGGAAAAACCGCGATCTAAAACTAGTACTGATACTTAGTTTATTATACATGCTAATTTTATATTTTTACATGCACATTTTGTGTTGCATCTTGTATCGCATCACCACAACATGGGAGTTCCATTAAAACCACATAAAAATGCCCTGTCACCATACTTGTAAGTAGGGATAACATTTTATGTTAATAACGCCCGTATACACAAACGATGCTTGCCAAATCAAACGCACAGCGTTGAATAGAGCTCTGTGATTGGTTTGTGTGTCACCCTGTGTGTCCACGCGCATTGTGAGACCTCACAGTAATGTTTGTGAATACTAGTTATTCATACTTGTCTATTATTATAAAAGTTGAAGAGTTTGTTTGTTTGAACGCGCTTATCTCAGAAACTACTGGTCCGATTTGTAAAAATATTTTTATGTTGGATAGCCCATTTATCAAGGAAGGCTTTAGGCTACATAACAACAACACACAGCTAATAGGGGCAGATCAGTCAAGAAAAATGCTGCAAAAACGGGAAAATTATTATTCAAACTATGTATTTTCACGCGTACAAAGTCGCGGGCACACTAGTTTCTGATATGTGTTATTTTTAAGTTTTTTTTTTTAATATATGACTAACTAATAATCCCGTTAACCCCTCGTGGTAAGCCATATAAGCTTGTGTTACGAGTGGGCTCACCACAATAGTCAAGCGGCGGCGGGGATCGAACCCGCGTTCCTCGGATCTCGAGTCGGCCAGTCCGACACCTTCACCGCGCTATCGTCGCTTAGTAATCAAATTAATTGATAAATCTAACTAATTGTTGTCACTAAGCTAGATTAAGATATCGTAAAGGTCATGTCTATTTTGAATCAGCGTCAAATAATTGTGACACCCAAAGTAGCCAAAAAGTACGCAACAGGTCGAATCTTTGTTACAATTGAATTACGGTTGTGTTCTCAACATTTCTTACGTTTTAATATTTTTTTCCGTAGTCAACTAGTTAGTTAGGTTACAGTTTTTAAAGGAACCTATGAGCACACACGACCACGTTTTTTTAAAGTTTTTCTCAAATTGTTCATTCTTCGCCACTTCTTCTCAGCACCAGCCCATATGTTGTCCCGAAGTGGTGGTAGGGCATAAAGGGACGTGTAGCGCCCTGGATGTACTGAATAAACTATTTAAATTGATTTGAGAGGATTCAAATTCTCTAGCACAGTTAAAATGGCCGAATCATGCCTGAGACCAGTGTTGCAGTTAAAATCTCAGATAGGCTAATAATCGGTCGTTAATAAAACATGCGCTCCCAAGCCTTTGATAAGGCATTCTATTGTACTGTAATGAAGTCCATTGGGACGAATTTGGGGGTATACAGGGTGTTACTTTGCATTCTTGCCATATTTACAGAGGTAACTATATTACTGATACTGAACACAAATCCGTTAAAAAATAATGCCCGAAAATTTTGATTTTTAATTTTGAATATTTTATTTTATCGACAATCTGTTAAACACATCACTAACTATCGTAACGCATGCACATCACTTATGTTAGCGATGGCGATGGAGACTTTTTTACTTTTTATTGTATTTTTAAATATCTATTGCAATCTATTGTCTTTAAAATGTCTTTTTGACATTTTTGTAAAAAACTGAGAAATCCATCAATCACAAATCACGTTATAAATAATACAAAAATGACTGAAGTGTATTCAAACAACGAATAATTTAATCAAAATGGTGCTTGGAGTGTCTGCAAGACGTCTTAAACGAAATGCTTGATGACGTACCCTTAGCGTTACACCAAATGCTCTACTACCAGCAGGATGGTGCTCCCCCACAATAAGGACGTCAAGTGCGCGAATAATACGTTTGGTGAACAGTGGATTGGACGATGATCAAACGAACTTACCAAGTGAAGTTCGATCTAAATTATCCTGTTTTCGCCGAAGAGATTTAAGGTCCCTCCCAACCCGAAGATTTCTATATCTTCTTCCCTGGAGGTAAACGTCAATGTCATCTCTTCTCTAAATATAATGAGACCGCTCGGACACCGAGCCCACAGCGTGGTAGGGGTGGGGTTGCCCGCTCTTTTGTTTTTTAATACTACTACGCTGAATATTGTGTGCGGATTGGGTTGTCGTACAGGGGTACTACTACATGGTAAAATAAATCTCTTCGGCGAAAACAGGATAATTTAGATCGAACTTCACTTGGTAAGTTCGTTTGATCATTCAATTGGTCCCTACTTTTATCTCTGTGAATATGGCAAGAATGCAAAGTAACACGGTGTATAGCACAACTAGCGCCCGCCCGCGACTTCGTACACGTGGATCCCGTTTTACCTCCTCGGGGGTGGAATTTCGTAAAATCCGTTCTTAGCGAATGTCTGTCACCCTATAAGGAACCTACCTGCCAAATTTCATGTTTGTAGGCGTTTTAGTATCTGAGATTTAGTGGTTAATCAGTGAGTGGTATTTCGCTATTTATTGTATAGACTAGCGGCCGCCCTCGACTTCGTACGCGTGGATCCCGTTTTACCCCCTTAGGAGTTGAATTTTGCAAAATCCCGTCTTAGTGAGCACCTACGTTCTAAAAGGAACCCCCATGCAAAATTTGAGACTCCTAGCACTTGTAGTTTCTGAGATTTCGTGATGAGTGAGTCAGTCAATCAGTGACCTTTCGCTTTTATAGATTGTAGATTACTTAGTAGGGAAGTAGGAATATCTCTACATATTATTTTGTAATCAATTTCACCAACAGAAATATAATACGACTAGCTTTCCGCCCGCGGCTTAGCCCGCGTAGAATTTTGTCTGTGACAGAAAAACTTTATCGCGCGCGTCCCTGTTTCAAAAACCGGGATAAAAACTATCCTATGTTCTTTCCCGGGACTCAAACTATCACTATGCCAAATTTCATCAAAATCGGTTGCGAGGTTTAAGCGGGAAAGCGTAACAGACAGACAGACAGAGTTACTTTCGCATTTATAATATTAGTTGGGATTGCATAATAAGAAAAATAAATAGTGTACAATGAATAATATTTTTTACTTCCAATTACATCGCGAACCTCACGTTGCAATCAAGTTTTTAATGGAAAATATACATTGAAACACAATTATTGTTGCGTTTGTTCTCTTTCGTTTAAAATCAAACCGCAATATCTTCAGGCAACTCATTTGCCATGAAATAGTTTGGTATCAGTAGGGCCTCTGTAAAAAAGAAACTCTCATTTTAAAATATGTACTTACTTCAAATGTTTTCAGCTAAATTTCGTCCTTTTCTGGACCAAAGATTTCCACAACGGCCAGTCCTGCCCTCATCCAGGTGCTTCCCGCGACCTTTACCAGATCGTCAGTTCACCTAGTGGGAGGCCTGTCCACGCTACGTCTTCCGGCCCGTGGTCGCCACCAGTAGCGGCGTAAGGGGGGGGCGGTGGGGGCGGTCCGCCCCGGGTGCCAAGCATCAGGGGGTGACACAAGTCGCGCAGATTAGTACTCACTGGCGCATCTGCATGGCGAATCTGCGGTCTATGTCATGGATGGGGGGGGGGGGATTGTCTTTTAATCTTTGAATGGGCAAAATCCTGGGGGGTACCAGGGGGTGCCTTAGGGCTTATGACTGGGGGGAGGGGGGTGACCGCCCCGGGTGCCAACCCATGCTACGCCGCCACTGGTCGCCACTCGAGAACGTTTCTGCCCCAGCGGCCATCAGCTCTGCGAGCTAAGTGCCCTGCCCGCTGCCACTTGATTTTAGCAATGCTGCGGGCTATGTCGGTTATTTTGGTTCTCCTACGAATTTAACATTATTTTATTTCTCTCTCTCTCGTTTTAAATAGACTTTTTAAATAAGTGTGTTAAGCGGAAAAGTGAAGCATGTGGCAGTTTTTTTTTAATAATGGTGGATTATTTCTTTTTCGCGCGATTCCTACACTGTTAAACCACACGACGCCATGTTAAAAAAAAAATACCAACCGATTTGAGAACTTCCTTTTGTTGAAGTCGGTTAAAAAATAAGTGCACCTTCTTCGTCTATTGTCCATTATAACACAATACACAATGAGTATTTCACTAACATTTCTAGTTATTTTTTCTGGTTTTTCAATTAAAAATAAAGCTTATCTTCGATATTACCACAGCCTGGAAGACTTTCTTTGGCAAATAGCAATTCGCGTAGATAAACCTGCAGCCAAAACTTACCTAGATTATAAAGTACTAGCGGCCGCCCGCGACTTCGTACGCGTTTATCCCGTTTTACCCCCTTAGGGGTGGAGTTTCGTAAAATCCTTTCTTAGCGGATGCCTACGTCATAACATCTACCTGCATGTCAAATTTCAGCCCGATCCGTCCAGTGGTTTGGGCTGTGCGTTGATAGATCACTATGTCAGTCAGTCACATTTGAGTTATATTATATTTAGAATTTCCCGCGGCTTCACCCGCGTGAAATTTAGTTTGTCACATATCGTCATAATTTATAGCCTATATGTTATTCTGGGTTATAAACAATAATACTGTAAAGTTTCATTAAAATCCGTTCAGTAGTTTTTGCGTGAAAGAGTAACAAACATCCAGATATCCACACAAACTTTCGCATTTATAATATTAGTAGGAAGATTTATAGGAAAAAACGGATTTTTCGTTAAACTGAACCAGTAAAAATAGGATCCTGTTTAATTCCAAGTAATTGTTTAGTAACCGTGTTCCCCATTAGTAACCTAACTTCCTGCATGGTACGTTTTTTGCAATACCGCAAAATCGGGATAGTCAGATATCCTGTAATGCAGGATTCCACAAAACTGGAGTGCCATAAGGAAGGGCCCTTACGACTTGTTTACTTGTCATAATATTTAGTATTACCGTAATAAGATAGTATTGCGTGGCTCGCCTTGTCATAAATTTTATTACAGGCTGTAATACAACAATTGCCATAATGTAGATGTAATAGCAATTTGGGTGTAATACTTGTAATAACGCGGTGTTTGCAGAAGTAGGTGTGGCACTGATCTTATAATAGGCTAGAAGTCATCATTATTTTAGCCACAGGACGTCCACTGGTACATAGGCCTCCCCCAATGATTTTCACATCTCCTGCATCCAGCGCCTTCCTGCTACCTTTATGAGGTCGTCGGTTCACCTTGTGGGTGGACGTCCTACGCTGCGTTTTCCGGTACGGCCTCCACTCCAGAACCTTGCTGCCAGGAAAATTGAAGCTAGTGAAAACTAATTTCACAGGCTATAAATTAGAAATTGTGTCGCAATATGAACGTAACAATTTTAGGAAGTAACCCACAGGAATACATCGTTCAACCAGTTTCCTATAGGTATTTGTTTATTTAAATTACCACAGTGTTAATTATAAAACTAAGCTTTCTTATGTTTACATACGTAAAGTTCAATCAAGTAGGTCTGATCAAATTACCGAAAAAAGCTCTCAAACCCATTCGTTTTTATCGGATCGATCTAAAATCACCGATTTGCATGGAAATGGAGATAATATTATTACAAAAAAATGGAAAATCATTATACTTACAGAAGCGTTTGCAATTAGGGAGAAAGTCTCACAAACAGCTGTTTTCATAAAAAATACAAATTACGGGACTATTCCCACCTCTCGCTCTCACCGCTGCAACTCCTGTGTAGCCAGGATCTACAGTTTGACCGCCAATAATCCAACCAGTGAAGGTCAAGTTTGTCCCGGGGGAAAGTTAAACTGTCATTGGACCCGCAACGAAATTAATCAGAAGAACATAGGAGGAGTTTCGAAGGGTCTACTGCTTGACAGCAAGCAAGAGCAGTTTAAACTCTTTAAGTTAAGGGCATCATCATCAGGTCATTTTGTCTCCAATTCAGGATCACGACTCTCTAATTTACCAGAGGCAAATTGAGGATTTGGCCTACACCGCCTCTGTGGTCTAGTGGTTAGACCACCTGCTTCAGACACAGAGATCCCGGGTTCGATTCCCAGTGGGGGCAGAATTTTCTGTTTGGTTTGGTTGGTGGTAGGGCTTGTTCCAAGTCCGCCTGGCTCGCTACCACCATCTTACCTAAGTCTGTCGCCATAACAACAATGTTAACAGCATTGTTGTGTTCCGGCAGTTAGAGGTGAGATAGCCAGTTCCTCTGTGGTTGAGGATTCCGGGTGAAGTTCGCTTCCACCTTCGGCCTGATCATCACTTACCATCAGGTGAGATACAGGCCAAGAGCTTCCTCGTTGTGGATAAAAAAAAAACACTCCCCACGCTGCTGGCCAGACGGGATAGGACTGTCTTGGTGCAAGTTTCTTGCGCTGCTTCTTCAAGCATTGGCCTCATTATAGTCCCAAAGCAATGATATTGAAGTAATATTATGACGTTTAAAGCGCTTTACAAAACCTGAATAGCAGAAAAAAAATACTTTCACGACTTTTTTATGTCTGTACAGAAAACTCTTTGGAAACTCAGTTATTTACACAATTACCCGAACTGTAGGACAGAACTCTACTAATTGATCGAAAGGACAAACTCGTAACGCATTTAACTGGCAGTTTATTTAGCAGGTGGATAGCAATCAACGGAGTTAAGTTAGTTAAACAATATTAGCGCTTAACTTTTGAGTTTAATTTGCCGTCTGCCAATTTGGTAGCTGCTATTTGAAGACTTGTAACGTCTAGGTACTTTAGTTTCTTGATTTTTATATATTTATTGGCACGTGACCTTACAAAATCAAAATCAAAAATATTTATTCAGTTTAGACCACAAGTGGCACTTATGAACGTCAAATATAGTAAATATAAAAAAAAGGTAGCCCTTATGGGGCACTTTACATGTCTCCTTATCTTTTGGGCCCTACCAGCGCTTCGAGACAAACAATAATATGGCAAGTGCTGAGAAGAAACGCCGGAACAAACACAATATTACAGATGGTAAAAATAAATTAGTATCTTATTGAACACCACTTATTAATAAAAAGTTACAGCTAGGAAGAACCCTGGATTAAACGACATTTCCATACTAAATGACAATTTAAGAGTTTAAGGTTTAACTAGGGTGTAGTAACTCTTCTTATTATGGGGAAAATGGCTTGTTTCCTACAAGCCATTTTTATTTATTTAAATAACTTGAAAAATAAATCCTTTGTTCGATTCCCACCTGACAATTCGCTTTTTTTAAGTCAATATAGGTTGAGGAGATGCGACTCTTTAACGCTAGAAAATGTAAAATTAATATTTATAATCGCAATTTTTTTCATAATACCAATGCTTAAATTGAATGATTTATTAATGTTTTAATGAAGTCAACCGAAAACCGATAAAATGAATCAATCTACACTTTATGAGTTTTGAGTATTGTTTGTAGGGGATTTTATCAAAGCATTTAAAATTGTGCCTTCACTTCGTTTCAGCCAAAAAAAAAGAAGTGTGTATTAAATTGTACACTATTGACAACAAATTAAGGCTGGGTTGCACCATCTGACTTTAACTTTAACAAACGTCAAGTCTGTCAAACTCCCCACAAAAACACCGGTTATGGTTAGGTATAGTTACGGTTAAAGTTAGATGGAACAACTCAGCCTAAATTTCCAGTCCTAAAATAAAATGTTTTAAAGAAATACCTACTTACTGAAGTGAAAGTTTAAAAACACGTACGGGTTTTTGATAAAATATAAATTAACCTACTTCCTCTTTCGTCGGAACTTAAAATAGCCTGAAAATGAAAGCTCCTGGTTATTTGTGAACATTTCTTGAATTTCAGAGGCTGAATAATATTTATTTTATTCTTCAGGCATATTCCCATAATAAAGCCGACCGCTGTGCTCAGCGGGGCTCCGAAATATGAGCGTCGTAATAAGAAATTAATCTTGGTATTGAGTGTTTTATTGTCGTCGGGCTTTGTGACTTGGTTTAATAAATTAATTAAATTATAGTTTAAAATAGGATTTGCCACACTGAATGCGGTCTGTGGACAAGTCGAAGTGAACGCAGTACGCATCATGTACAATATTGTCGGTTTCTACAAATTTTGTCATTTCAGCCGTAGGACGTCCACTGCTGAACATAGGCCTCCCCCAATGACTTTCATATTGACCGGTTGTGGTAGCGGCCTGCATCCAGCGCTTTCCTACTACATTTAAGATGTCGTCGGTCCACCTTGTAGGTAGTCCTACGCTGCATTTTCCGGTACGCGGCCTCCACTCCAGAACCTTGCTGCCCCTTCGGCCGTCAGTTCTCATAAAATTATTTCATTTTTTTTCAGGTCGGCCATCTTTGCTCAGCAGCTGTCAGTTTTCCCGCCATGGCGCCCGTTTCCCGCGTTTACGTGCTGTTCGCCGTGTTCGTTATTTTGGTGGACTGCTGCTATTCGGCCACGGTATGTTTTTCATTGTATAAATTGGTAAAAAAAAATATTTTCAACAGGTAACTTTCTTTCCAGGCTGGCATAATATTATAATTTTAATTAACTAATCAATACCATCTAAAAACATAACCCTCCTTCTGACGCAGTCGGATAAAAAGATTTGAACAGGTTCCATCTAAAAAAGTTGGTCTAGAAACTAAAATAAAACTTGGGGGCCACTTTATTATAAAAACTTTCAACATAACGAAGTTTGTAATGATTTAATTAGGGTATGTTATTTTAGCACAACATTCATTTGTGAAGAGAAATTTGCAGTCCTTTACTACGAAAAAATTAAAAATGGTCCATGCGAATAGGTTATACCTAATTGAAACATTTTCGTTTCACGTTTAAATAATTTAGTGTTAGCCTGTTCGTTTTCTGTCGTAATTTATTTAAGTATGTTTTTGAGTCAAATGTCGTTTCATTCAATCGAATGCTGTCCAATGCTGGACAAAGGCAGGGATTTTCACAACGACCGATCCTGTGCAGCCCGCATCCAGATGGTTCCCGGTTCCCGCGACCGTTACCAGATCGTCGGTCCACCGAGTGGGAAAGCCTGAACACTCTCGCCTTGATGAAACCCAGATCTTAGTGTTCGGGAAAATTTCAGTAACTTATGAGGTTATCTTTAAAACTGCAATCTACAACCCATCTGTCAAGCGTGGAGATTATGGCGAAACCCTCCACTAAAGTGTAGGAGGCGCATAGTCCAGCAATGGACTACAAAGGGTTGTTGATGATGATGATGACGATTGATGAGGTATTTGTCTTGTCTTCAGATCCCGAGGTCCTTCGACCCTCGGCTCTCGGAGGAAATGGTGATGACGCCCAAGAAGAGACCCTTCTGCAATGCTTTCACAGGTAAGGTATTCTGTTTCACATTTAAAGAATGAACTATGGGTCGAATTCTTTTTATTTTTATTTCTTTTCGTAAGGACGTTGAAGTCTTTATTAAACTACAAACGCAAACTTAACGAATAAAGAAAAAACTTATTGATAACTCAAAAATAAAAGCGTGTCCGCGCGAGGCAAGGAATGCTGGCTGCATTTCCTCGCTGGATAACAATATAAATAGCAATAGCAATGGGATGCTTACCGATTTTCATGAAATGGTCAAAGTCAAAGTCAAAATTTCTTTATTTGTTTGGACTAATAAATAGTTCTTACAAATCGTCATTTTGCTCTTAAGCAGCCTCTACATGTCTCATAATCTTTTTGCCCTACCAGCGCTTCGAGACCAACATTTGGCAAGTGCTGAGAAGAAGCGCCGCAACAAACTCAGTCACCACTGTCTGCCGGTTAATATAAATAAATAGAAATAGTAGTAGTAGGTACATTCGATTCAGGAGCAGTTCACTGAATTTACCATGCATTCTTGTATGGTGTATCTTATAAGAATGGGTATACAAGATTGCGTGGTATATTAAACAAGGTAGTGACGTGCTAATATCTAGACTTACATATTAAGATACTAGTAGAAATGACTCGCATACATAAATTTGAATAACTTGGATTGACCAGTCCCCGAAAGCAGCGCCTGTTCACAGACATGACGAGTGAACCAGCCATCGCTTCACTCGACCATATTAGAGGGAATGTAACGACCTGCCTCACTACGCCACCACCCCAGAGACATTTTAGTGAGAATGACAATTCCAAGTTATCTCTTTAAAATAAAAAACTAATAATAAAGCTAAGTAACAGTCCAGATTGAGAAGCATGACACTATAACATTTGAGAAATTATTATGAGTTTATACATTACTTTTCATTTTAATTCTTTTTAGTGCGAGCATGAGAGGACCATAATCCTACTCCCAGGATGACTTATCATTAAGAAAATCTAAATGACGACTTTCTCCATAGATTTGGAACATAGTTCAAATGTGCCATTGGGTGGTAGGTCGATCTACCGTCGACTGTACCTAGATAATTACTTTGGAAAAAGAAACTTATATGTATTGGGGATTATTGTTGCTTGTGCAACGCTGTGACAGACAAATGTTTAAATATCGCCTACCTTTAGGGAAGAGATGTTTTCACCATGAGCATGGTACATCATGATGATAAAGAAAGAAAGAACATTTATTTGGTTCGTAACATAAAATAACGCACGAGAGCTTATTATAATAAAAATATAAATAGTGACGTAAAGTTGAAAAGTGCGTAAATTATACGTTGAAATTTACAGAACTAATATACATTTTTGTCTAATTCCAGGATGTGGTCGCAAGCGATCCCAGGGTGCACCAGGCATGCCGGTCCAAGAGCTGATGAGGCAGCGACAGGTAAGTCACAAAATTAAACTTTTTGTCATGGGCGGGCGTAACCAGCTTCTGGCCTGGTAAAATCATACCTAGCTTCTGGCATAGGCGGGGGGCTAGTCACATTTTTTCAGGTCTGATTGTTTGACTTACCTCCTTCAAAGAGACACTGCTCTCTGAGATTTTCAGGAGGGACAACTCTCAATATTAATAAATCTATTGAGGAACAACATATTATTTAAAAGCGCTTTTTTAAAGCCTATTTGCAAAAATAAATGAATTTTATGAATTTTTATTTTATCATTATTTCTGTTCCCAGTTTGTAGACGACGACGCCCTAAATTCATTCCTGGACTCCGAAAACGCCATTGAAGAACTCTCCCGCCAAATCCTGTCCGAAGCCAAACTCTGGGAAGCGATCCAGGAGGCCAGCGCCGAAATCGCTCGACGAAAGCAGAAGGAAATCAACTACAACCAATAAATACCGCTGTATTAAAAAATTACACCACTGGCTAAATATCTAGATGGCCGTAGCGTTTAGCTCAAGTTTTTAAATAATCTCTAAAAGGCTGTACGGTTGTATTTCTTTGTTGTTATTTTTGTTGGACCTCAACATGTTTGACAGTTTATTCCTTCGTCGTTATTAAAGTACCGGACCTCAAGCCGTAAAAATTTAAAAAGTTTTTAAACAACTGTCAAAAAGCGCGCCAACGTTTGACGTTTGCGTTTCTTTCTACGTAATCTAACAGAAAATTAATTTATTCAAATTCAAACTCATGTTTAATGTAAGGAAGTTGTTTTGTTTTTAATCTTAATTAAGTCTAGGGGGTGACATAGGTTACTTGTATAGGTAGATGATTATTTACATAGTTTTTAAGTTCCTTGTTACTGGCTAATAAAACATTATAGCATTTTTATAAAAACTTAAATGATCTCTGTCTGTATTAGAAAACTATTTTTTTTTTCAAGTCACTCATAAGCCTCTCGTGTATATTATTATATACGTTCTTGCATATTATTCGATAGTTCGATTTCTCGCCCAAATGCAATATTTACTGGATTTTTTTTACTTAAGCACACCCAAAGAGCTGTATTTGTCCTTAATTCTAGTTTTTAGTGTAAGGATATTATTATAAATGTTTCAAACGTGAAAATAAAAGAGTTTCACATGGATACCAAAGTTTTATTTCATATTTAATAAATTTTACTTAATTTTTAAAATTCGTATCTTAATTTGTTGAGATTTTGTATCGTGTCCAGCCAACATCGACACAAAATAAAAAATAGACACATTTAGGAACATCAGCTTGCGGATTTTTTGGAAAATGACCAAAGAAAATTTCAAAAGTACATTTTCAGTTTGAGTTAGTTATTACAAAAAATGCCCATGATAGTTGTCAGTCTCGGCTAGTTTACATAATTATGGTATCGGTAGCCTTATAAATTAATTTATTATTAATCTAATATTGTACTTAAAAGCTAGCTTTGCTATAATTTAGTAAAAATATACTCAGGTGACTCTCATTCTTAAAAAATTGACGGTCAAAATGCTCTATCTTCAGCAATTTACTGGCCAAAAAGACCATTTTTTATATAAAAAAAAAGTTTTGACAACTTTTTTACATGAAGGTTTTATTTTTCACTTCATAGTTAATCTGTGAAAATAATATGGTGGCTAAACACCAGACGGGCAATCCAAACTTTTTTTAAAGGTATATTGCTGGCCATAGAGACATTTTGAAATGGTATTGCAGCCTTTAAAAATTTAAAACTTAAGCATCATACACGATCTGCATGTGGTTGTCGACCGCATCTTCGAAGGGGTAAGGTTTGAAATCGTTTGACAGGCTGGCGTACCAAGGCTCGGGTAGGCTCTTGACCAAATATACCGGCATTTTATCCACTTGATTCTCTTTCATCTCTTGAGGGTTGGGATACCAGAACTGCGAAACAAAAATTAAATTTAATAAGGGCCCCACTAGGTGGACTGACGATCTGGTGAAGGTAGCAGGAAGTATTGGATGCAGACAGCGCAGGACCGGTCATTGTGGAAATCCTTGGGGTAAGCCTTTGTCCAGCAGTGGACGTCATTTGGCTGAAACGAACGGGCCGATTCCCATCTCTCGTTCACACCGCTGCAACTCCTGTGCAGCCAGGATCTACAGCTTGACCGCCAATAACCCAACCATTGACGGCAAGTTTTGTTCTTGAAAGTTAACTGACAGTGAACCTGCAACGACCTAACTCGTCCCATGGACGTCGTTAGATGTGACTGACAAAACAATATGCGAATTTTTAGGCCTCCCCAACCCGTCTGGCCAGCGTGGGGAGTGTAGGCCTATTCCTCCATTCGCGAGAGTGGAGAGAGACTAATGACCTGATGATGGTGACAAAAAATATGTTCAAAACTCAACAATCTCACACTATCAGTACGTTACCTCTTGTTCTGTTCAACGACAGTTTAGCTTTTCCCGGGACAAACTTGGCCTTCACTGGTTGGCTTTTAATGGCGGTCAAGGTGGCTACACAGGAGTTGCAGCGGTAAGAACGAGAGGTGGGAATAGTCCCGTCTTCTTCTGCGCGTACCTAATAGGTACTTTAAACCTGCTTACACGACCGTATCACAAAACAAACTGGATGATTCGACTAACTCTCACCTTCAGTAGCGGCGTAGGGGGGGGGGGGGGGGGCGGTGGGGGCGGTCCGCCCCGGGTGCCAAGCATCAGGGGGTGACAAAGTCGCGCAGATTAGTACTCACTGACGCATCTGCATGGCAAGGACGGTCGTGATGTCATGACAGGGGGGGTGCCATTCTGGGGTGCCTCAGGCTATAATNCAGGGGGGGTGCCATTCTGGGGTGCCTCAGGCTATAATTTATATTATGACGGGGGGGGGGGGTGCCGCCCCGGGTGCCAACTTATGCTACGCCGCCACTGCTCACCTTAACGCCTTCAGGGCCGCGTTTCTTCCTCAGGTAGTTGAAGCAGCACGACCTGAAGTGCCTGGTGCCGCATGCTGACGCGCACTCACTCCCGCAGGAGTCGCAGGATATGCCAGCAGCCCACAGGGTGCTGCCTGGAAGGGATAAAAAAGCTCATAAAACGCATTTATTTATGCAAATAGGCTTTTAAAAAGCACTTTTACACGTCCCAGTATTAAACCCTACCACTTCTTCGGGACAATAAATGGGCCTGTGCTGAGAAGAAGCAGCGCAAGAAACTCAGTCACTATTATCAATCTCTTTTGAAAAGGTTTAATGCGTCTCGAAGTCACAAAAAGAAACTTTATAGGGGTTTTATCTGGTCTTATGCAAGTGTGGGTCAACTATGGATTGATAGCAATTGATAAATCCTTAAACTAATGATATTAGAACTGTAAGTAATTGTTACATAATACAAAATAGGTAGGAGATGATAAAACGATCATACTCAACATCAAATAAATCGCACCTTCCGCGACGCGAACTTTAAAGATTTTCTTCTGAAACAATCATGGTGCCCCAACAATATTGGTATTATTTGTAAGCCCAATAAATAAACTTAAAGAAAAACACATTTAATTTTTTTATAAACAATTAATAGGTACCATAAATGTGATTTGAAAAAAGGCCTCACTTGGGGCTCACCTCTGGGATCAATTAGACCAGTTTTTGTGGTTATAGAACCAAATAATGATCTTGTCCTTTTTAACAGATGGATAGTGATTAATCCCAATTTACCAGTTTTAAAGCCATAAAAGTTGGCTCAAGCGTAACTACCTATTTTTTGAAGAAGTGACGCTGGATCCTTCTAAAAACACATTTTTGGGATAAAAACCTTTCCTTTAATGAAGTGAAGGTTAGAACTAAGTAAGCTTTCAAATGCAACCAATGTTGGTGGGAAGTGGGGATGCATACTTTTGAGAAGTGCTTGTTGCGGGAAGTGCGATTTATTTGATGCCGAGTGTAGTTTAGATTCTAGACCATGCCACACATACAGATTCCCCCCATTCTTTACCTAAATTAATCAAGTACAATTTTAACTAGGTAACTAATTTACTAACACACAATCTATTGCCTAATAACAGATACCTACCATGCTAAGAACGCCTTAGAGAGAAAGACATTGACATAGGAAACAAAAAAAGGAAGTCGGAAGAGACAAGAACATGATAGATTTAGACGAAATCTAAAATAAATAAACACAAAAAGTTGCAACTAACGATTCAACATCACTAACATTTAAACAACTTTATTTAATTTGAACTCTGAGAAGGATACACAAACTTAACTTTTTCACTAAAGTAAACGTCCATCATAGTCCTTTTTTAAGGCAACCCACGCGGCCACGCTACTTGCGAATCCTAAGGATTCCGTACACAAAGGGTAAAAACGGAACCCTAATAAGTTGTCACCAGGTTGGACATCTCATAAAATTTTCACAGATGTCTATAAATACTAAAAACGAAATAAACTATTTAAAGTCGCCTCCCATACAACAATCGCGAGTCGCGATTTTTTGGCGTTTTTTCCTCGTTATTCAGCAACATGTAGACGATTGAAATAATATTCAGAGAATATTCAACATGATTATAATAACGATTCGTGGGTTGTCTATGGATCACACACCACAAATAAAAACTGGGTCACACGTCAGGCTCAAATTTAAATGAAAGTAATAAAAAGCTTGTAAAAAGAGGGTCACTCTGAAACTCCTTGGAGGGTAGTTGAAGAAAGCATGGTCGATCTTTTAATGGTTTTCATTTATTAATTATTGGACTTAAGTGTACAAAATTAAATCTGGTGTGCCTATTACTTAGTGAAAGGTCAATTTTACTGGCTCAAATTGAAAAGAGGACTATGTTTGGTCGTCAAGTTTAGTGTTACCTGATGGCTCAAAGTCTTCCGGGGCCGTAGCATCCTTTTTGTGTTTCCTAGAGTCCGCCTGGGACCATGTCGCTAACAAAAGGCAGTAAGTTTTTAATAAAAACTACATTAAATTCTATAAACTACATTAAAATTCTGTAATTACGTGCCTACGTATGGCAAAGACCGATGTTCATCTTCCAAATTACTAAGTTTTGATTTTTTTTAAATATAGTAAGTTTATGAAAAAGTAGGTTCATAATAATTTATGTTTCTACCCATAAAAAGATGAGAATAAAATTGTAATGGAGTGTACTTATTGTAACTTCAATTCGTAGAATTCTTACAATTAGTTTGTGATAATTTATTAAAAATACATTTCCCATCTTCTTTTTAAAATAATTTAATTTTAAAACTTACCAATCAGCATCAGTGAAACAATAGCTGCTATCTTCAACATCTTTAAAAAGTAAAACGTCAACTGTTCCCGCCAAAAGTCACAAGATGGCGGATGAGCAGCTGCTGACTGAATGGTGGATCTCCACGGTGTACCCCTTTTTATATCGGGTGGAGTTTGCTTACTTTATATGCGTGGGTGATCTCAAGGGGTGGAAAGACACTTGTAGCATTTTGCTTACATCTTTTTGTGATTTTCGAAAAATCTGTGCTAGCTTTTGAATAATATGCACATTTGTAGTTTCAGGGAACCCGTAATACAGATGATTTCTTTTATTCACGAAATGTCACAAGTTAGAATTTTGTTTAATTTCAGTTAACCTACTGATTAACTAACATAGAAAATCCGGGCCTTTTCAAAGCGAGAGTGAATAGGCACTTACAGGGCAGATATGTACCATCCTAGACTGCATCTCACTTAACACCAGGTGCAATTGCGGTCAAATACTTTGGTACCTGCCTTAGTATGCATAATAAACTTACATAATACCAAATATCATTGCAAAATACGCTTTTTGTCAACCACTAAGTCGTGACTAAGTAGTAGGTCGCGTACCGGATGACTATACCAGAGGTCCCGGGTTCGATTCTCAGTAGGATCTCTGTTCTGTTTGGTTGGTGGTGAGACTAGTTCTAAGTCTGCCTGGCTAGCTCCCACCATTTTATCTAAATCTGTCGCCATATTGTGTATTGACAGTTGGTGGTAAGATAGCCAGTTCCTCTGTAGTCGAGGATTCCGAGTGAAGCTCGCTTCCACCTGACCTGATCATCACTTTCCATCAGGTGAGATGCTGGCAAGTGTCCCCTTTTGGGTGACAGTAAAAAAATCGATTTACAGGTAGGTAGTACTAGGTCTTGTTGATGGGTGGGTAGAGCTAGCTATAATAAGCAAAATATTTTTGAAATTCAATTAAAATCAACTTTCTGGGGTAGGTCCCCTTTAGGAGCGGATCTTTGTTTTCATTAATTCGTTTATCTTCATCATCATTTCAGCCACAGGACGTCCACTGCTGAACATAGGCCTCCCCCAATGATTTCCACATCGCCCGGTTGGTAGTGGCCTTCATCCAGCGCCTTCTTGCTACCTCTATGTGGTTGGTCGTCGGTCCACCTTGTGGGTGGGTGTCACACACTGCACTTGCCGGTAACATAGCTCCATTCCAGAACCTTGCTGCCCCATCGGCCGTCAGTTCTGCGCACTATGTGCCCTGCCCATTGCCACTTCTGCAGCTTGCTAATCCGTCGGGCTATATCAGTCCTTAAAGTATGAGCCCGGGCGGTGGTATGGTGATTTATATTGAAACATTTTAATATGATTTATCTTTTAATATCCATCTAAAGAACTGTCCCCGTTATCTAAAAAAAGAAACCTCTATGATCTATCTATTGATCAGTTTATTACTTAGGTAGTAGGTACGCAAAGACAGGACAGATTAGCAAGCTGAAGTGGCAATGGGTAGGGCACATAGTACGCAGAACTTACAGCCGATGGGGCAGCAAGGTTCTGGAGTGGAGGCCGCGTACCGGAACACGCAGCGTGGGACGTCCACCCAGGAAGGTGGACCGACAACATCATAAAGGTAGAAAGGCGCTGGATGCAGGCCGCTACCAACCTAGAAATCATTGGGGGAGGCCTAGTTCGTCAGTGGACGTCCTATGGCTGAAATGATGTCGCAAAGAGAGTTTAACTGTCTACTACCTGTAAACCCTAGAAAAGGAGACCGACAATAGTGACTGAGTTTCTTGCGCTGCTTCTTTTCAGCACTGGCCCATTTATTGTCCCGAAGCAGTGGTAGGATTAAAATAGGACGTGTAAAAGAGCTTTTTAAAAGCCTACTTACAAAATTAAATGATATTTATGAAATTTTTATGTGCCTGAGGACCCACCTCAATCAATCTAAAGAGGTGGTACCTAGTCAATACCATAGTCATAGCACGTCCCCTGTCCGATCGCTTTACATTTATATAGAAAAACTTCGGTCGCGCGATGGAATATTGATAATAAGTTCAAAATAGCAACAAAGTAGCTTTGGGTTAAATATGATGATGTTAAACTTTTTAAATTAACCTAAACTAGGTATTGCCCATGGTTTTGCCCGCGTAAATTTCGGTCTGCCACAGAAAAAATCTCACGCTGTTCCCCTTTGAAAAATAGGGATAAAAACTAACATATTTTGTCCCGAAGTGGTGGTAGGGCAAGCTATATTTGGGACGTGTATAAGCGCCTTAGAAAGGGCTTTTAAGTAATTTAGGTACTGAATAAAAACTTCTGGAGACAAGGAGACATCATGTTGTTTGCAGGAACTGTTTTTTGCAATGTGTTTTATTTTATTACATTCACACGCACATTCCGTTTGCAGTGTCCCTCAAAAAAGTATCCCGTTTGCAGTGATCCGTTCGAATTTGAATTTGACACAAACTTGTGTTCACACGACAGTTTTGCAGGATCCGGATGGGAAAAGGCCCTAATAACTGAATTTCATTTATTTTTTTTAAGTTATTAGCAATTTGTATTGCACAAATTACTAATAGTCCCGTTAGCCCCTCGCCTCACCACAATAGTCGAGCGGCGGCGGGATTCGAACCCGCGTTCCTCGGATCTCGAGTTGGCAAGTCCGACTTTCTTCACCGTTCGGCTATCGTGGTTGAATGGAGCTCTGTGATTGGTTCGTGTGTTACCCTGTGCGTCCACGCGCACTGTGAGACCTCTCATAATGTTGCGAACGGGCGTGAATTTCATTTAAGTACCTAAGTACCTACAGTGATTTATGCTTGAGACAGACACGGGACTATTCCCACCTCTCGTTCCCACCACTGCAACTCCTGTGTAGCCAGGATCTACAGCTTGACCGCCATAAAAAGCCAACCAATGAAGGTCAAGTTTGTCCCGGGGGAAAGTTAAACTGCCATTGGACCCGCAACGAAATTAATCAGAAGAACATAGGAGGAGTTCGAAATTAAGGTTACTTGAGACAGACAGACAGACAGTTACTATCGCATTAATATTAGCATTAAAAGAAATCGTTCTGATGTGTCATACGCTCATAGCATTGTTTACTAACATGACTTCCATCTCAGCGTATTTTAGTCTCATATTACTGTTTGAACGGGGTTGTGAAGGCAGCGGTCCTCAAAGGCTTTCAATTTACATAGCAGTCACTCAAAGTGTTTTGTGGCTCTAGATTTTGACACATAACTGCATTGATTCAATTTTAATTGTGTGTTCGTTTGTTTATAATGGTTCGCCTCCTCTGTGTTAACCGCCTCTAGTAGTAAGACCACCTGCTTCAGAGGTCCCGGGTTCGATACCGACCGTTCCCATGTGGGGGCAGATTTTTCTGTCACCTAAGTAAGTCTGCCGTTATAACAACAATGTTAACAGTTGCCCGACAAGTAGAGGTTTCTCTGGGGTTGAGGAAGGATTGCTCGTTTCTAGGGTGTGGTGTGGATCGCTTAGGGCATCAAGTAGTTTTAATCCGGCACTGGCGCAAACACGTTAAATGATTTATTTATAAGAAACAAATGATAGTTTATAACAAACCGTTGGATCTTGTCACCAATTTTTTTCGTTTACATTGGTTAATATCAATGCGAACAGCACGCGCCATTCTTCGACCGTGCCCAATTTCTTTCTTGTGGTAACTTGTCTTACATCCGCATCCGCATAAAAATCCGCATTTGTTCATTGCGGATGCGGATGTCCAAATCCATGCGGATGCTCCGCATTTGCGGATGCGGATATTCGCAACATCCCTGGTTTCTACCTTCGGCCTGATCATCACTTTCCATCAGGTGAGAAGCAGGCTAAGAGCTTCCTCCTTGTGAATTAAACAAGCGACAATAAAACAACTAGCGACAAGGCAAGACGATAAATAAAATCTAGCTAATGAAATTTCTACGAGTACTGTGGTGGGTGTGTGTGTGTGTTTGTGTGTGTGTGTGTACAGTGTGTAGACTATTTAAAAAATCCTTAAGGGGCAATAATTTGGAATATCCACTAATTAAGCTCTCTGCTGCCAATTGTCTTTCTTTTAGAGCCACTTTGTATTTCATTTTAAAGGTAGCAATAGATACTCATTTTTACTTTCATAGGCGGCGGTAAGTCATTCCATATATTAGCAGCAGCAGAGGCGGCGTAAGGCGTAGGCGACGTGGGCCACCGCCTACGGCCTCGCGGTACAAGGGGCCTCGCGCGCGCATCAAACATTTTGAAAAAATGTATACAAGGTGGAGATGACAATATCACAATACGAACATTGACTGTTAAATATAAATTCTTGATAGCTAAACAATGTAGTTAAAAGTAAAAATATATTTTTTTCCAAACAAATTCAGCCATAATCAGACACAAAATTAAGCAACAACACGGTTTTAAGTGACGAACATTATTCTTTGGCGCAATATTCCTTTAAAAATAATCACTGAATCAAGAAATCAGAAACTGTCAATGTATAGACCTTTGACCCTTTTTTTTATTATTTCATAAAATCCGTCTTCAGGTCGCCACAGAACAAGACCTCGCGAAATCTGTCTTGCCCACATCAAATTTAGGTCTTGCCCCGCCTCTGAGCAGCAGCCACGAGCCACGAAATCGAAAAGAGATGTTGAGGTATTTTTAATCTATTTTGAATAGCTGTTTGAAGACTTCTTAGTGCACTGTCTTTTACCCAGTGAAGTTTTTCGTACAGATATTCAGGCTTTTTGTTCCATATTGTCCTGTGGACCATGCAGGCAAACTGCAGTTCCCTACGAGCCTTCATATTTAGTATCCCTTTACTGTTTAGGTATGGGGTTATATGCTCCCTTCGAGGTACATCAAAACAAAACCATATGCAAGCGTTTTGTACCCTTTGAATATCTTTTTCAGTGCTGAAATTTAGTTTGGGACCGATTACTGAGCCGCAATAGTTAAAAGGGGAGAGCACGAGTAAGTCAGTGAGCATTAAGCGCAGCTCTTCTTTTAGAAATGGTCTTATTTTATAAAGAGTCTTGAGTTTAAAGAAGGCATTCCTGATTTTTCCGTTTACGTGTTCAATGAATTCTGCTCTCCATCTAGAAGCAGACCCAAGTTGCGAGCACATTTTACATTTTATTTTTAGAATAAAGATATCACCGGGAATGGAACCCGAGACCGCTAACACAGAATAATAATAAGTACTACTACTACCGCTAGTCTAATGATAATTGAAAAGAAAACAATAAAACGCAACACCTAAATTGGAATGATTTACTTAACATACACACCGAATTCAAAATCAAATTTAAACTTAAAACTTAAGTACAATAAAGAGTTCTTTGTCTCAATACCCAATGGTAATTAACTAAATAATACATAATAGTCAGTAATTGACAAAAAAAATATACGCTGTAAAGATTTTTGATTAAGTAGTCCATTATGTGCAAAAATCACAATAAAATTGGAAAAATCATTGTCAACTTTTTATTTTATTTATTTTATTTTTCTTTATTCAGAAAACCACAGCTCTTTTGGAAAACATTTGCACATAATATGTGTACACACACACATCTTGAATAGGGATGATGACTGGGTAATAAAATCGAAATTCTATTTAGTCCGTCAGACAGATAATAAAAAATTTTTGGACACATACTCAAACGTGACGTATCGCACCATTTCAACTCGATGTAGCACTGTTATTATTTAATTATGAAAGAAAATAAAAAATATGAGTCTAATATTCCCTAATTATCTGTCTGACGGACGAATAATTGAAATTTTGTCATCTAGCCTATTCTTGACACGTGACTGTGACCAGCTTGTTGAATAAAAATATTTAAAACGGAGTCCGTTTTAATTTATCCAAGTAAAGAAGTTTAATTGTGAAAAACTTTATGTATTTATAGTAAAGTCATATTACACATTTTTTGTTGGAAAATAGCACCTATTACAGTTTAATAAGATGCCACTATTATACGCACGCACACACTGACAAAATTCAGCTCACCTCTGACCTCACCACTAATCCACGCTAAATTTTGTCAGTGTGTGCGTGCGCGCCGCATACGTATTGGCGCGCTCACATACAAACCGCGCTCGGGCGTTTCTATGAAGATGACCTACTCATTTGTATTTACTCTGGCATAACTCAGTCCTGAGGTATGGAAGCGGCACGGGAGGGGTGACATGACGTGACAGAGCATACAAGCACAGAATAATAATAAGTACTACGTACAGAAGTTTTACTTCGCGAAGGTATTTAAAAAAATGTATGCTCAATGTCAATAACAATATGGTGTAATTTAGCCTGTCTCAAAGAGTCAAGCACCATTTTGTTGACAAACGTCAGTGATCGGCACTGCGCCGAAGCTATAGGGCTGACTTCGGTAAAAATAAAAAAAAATAAAAGGTGCCAAACTGCGGAAAATGGCGGAGGAAATACATGATTTAGCAAGAATCATCATGAATAATATTAACTACTTATTTACCTCTCAGTGTCTTGAGGCAACTTAAAAAAGTACATTCTGTGTTTTTATTATTATTTAGGCAGTTAAATACTTCACAGTATTTAGTACACCATTTTCTTTATTTTCTTCCATCATACACAAGAATACGCGTGCGTGAGTCAATGTTCGCTCGTTTGTGAGGCCTTATCGAATAGTATCCTGTAGGTGGGCCATCGTGCGTGTTTTGTTTTCGATGTAAACTTGCGGAGATGAACAGGCCTGATACAAGTCTGAAGCACATCTGAAGTCTTGCTGACGTTTGACGTAAGAAAAACACCCTCCCGTGCCGCTTCCATACTTCCAGGCACTGATTGGCGGTTATCACACTGCGCCGCGATCCGCCGCGGAGCGCGGGGCGACAGATTTAATCATTGTATGCAAGTACCTCAGTTTGTATAGAAAACACGCGCGGCACTTCACACTGACAGCGCGTCTGCGCGCGGGATTTTTTATATGAAATTCACGCGCTCCGCGGCGGAGCGCGGCGCAGTGTGTTAACCGTCATTCAGTTAAGCGTAATACCTATGCTCATTTCTGATTCGACCATTTACTGAAAACCGAAAATTAAATCAGGTTAAATACATAGAAAACTATTAAATTCCATATAGTACCAATTTACAAACAAATTCATTCATAACCTTAAAACATACCGATTATTGCCATGTAGAAAAATAATAATTCAACAGTGTTGCCATAATTCATTCACCTGCATAATAAGTACTAAATACTAGCCTATACGTATGTCACATTTTATAAAATTGCATAAAAAATATTCTATTTTTAATCTGGCAAGAATTGCGTTCTAAAAACATCATCTACCTTTGCAAACACAGTTCTCTATTAGTAAAATTTATTGCTTATAATTTTATTTTATACTTTATTGCACAGATGTACAACTGGCGGACTTAATGCCCACATGCCTTCTCTGTCAATCAACCATGGCGTTAAAAAACAGTTTACTTCCTATAATTTTTAATTGGAGTATCCAAAAGTCATAGCAGACTTATCAACTCGGAAAGGGATCAACAACGTATCGCCTTTCGCGCGCTGTCAACCGCGAGGCGAGGCGTTTACGTTACGGTGCGGATAAGTGTGCGTTGCAGTATGGAGTATCATACAAAGAATACTGACCGCCTCAAGTTGATACGGTTACGATCCCTTTCCGGGTTGATAAGTGTGCTACGACTAGAGATGTGCCGCTGAGAAAGTTCTCGTTCCCGGCAATATTCCCAGTGAGAATATTCTCGAGAACCGAGAACGCTCCCGGGAATATTCTCAGTGTTCTCGACAGAATACAGTTAGTTTTAATTTTAATTTTGTTGTTTATATGTGGTATTATTTGTAATGCTTCGATGTTTTATTAACTGGGCGTTAAGACTAGTCGTCATAAACAAGGCATGAAACGTGTGAGTGAAATATTGCTGTCTGGCTCACTCTTTTCGTGGCGAACGCGTACCGCAGCTTTTGGACTCGGCTACGGTATTTGAACATGTGTGTGCCTCGAGTTTTAAGGCGGATGTCTCTGGCGGATTTCAAGCGGATTCAAAGCGGATTTAAAGCGTAGCGGCGACGCGACGGAGACGCCGCGTGAAAATATCGTGAAGCTTCCCGAAGGCTGTCCAACCGAGCTGGATTCGATGATTGACCTTTTTTTTTCGAAGTTGGACCTACCTAACTGGACTGTTTGTCCCAGGTATACATTGTTGTCAACAACTTCGAGTGTAGAGTCTCCAACTTTTAGAGGAGTGGGTGCAACACGGTTTTTAGACATGATTTTTAAATCTTGTCCATGGTCATTTTGAGACCCACTTGTTGAGAGACTCTATTGAGGCCATCGAGCATTGTGCCTAGATCTTCCTGCTAAATCCGCTCCAGCCCAGAAGCTTGAAAACATCTTCTAGGGCGGTGGTGAAGACGTCTCCCTGTCTCACCCCTCGCTGCAACTGGATAGGTTTCAGGTCCTGATCTTGAAACGGGCTGTTACTATGGCGTGTTTGTACAAGCCTTTCAACACTTCAATGTATCGATAGTCAATTTGGCACAGTTGGAGAGACTGCAGCACTGCCCATAGTGCCCATGTCTCAATCGAATCGAAGGCTTTCTCATAGTTCACAAACGCAAAGTGGCTGATTATACTCCTTGATCTTCCGTATAATCTGCCGTAGCGTATATTATTATGGTCTATGGTACTAAAGCCTTTTCAGAAACCGGCTTGTTCGGGGGGCTGAAAGTTGTCAAGCCTGCTAGCGTGACAATTCGTAATGACTATCAAAAACAGCTTGTAGATATGGCTCAGAAGCGAAATGGGTCTATAACTCTTCAACAAGGTTTTGTCGCCTTTTTTGACGAGAAGTATCACCATACTTCTTTGCCATGCAGTAGGCGTAATTCCCTTGAGGATGACGGAATCGAAAACAGCTTCTGAAAAGCCTTTAGTACCGGCGTTCCACCTGCTTTCAGAAGCTCAGCCGTGATTACGGTGCCTTGTTGTTTTTCAGCTGTTTGAGAACCATTCTAATCTCGTACAGACTAAGATCAATCTAGCTAGCACGTATTTTATATAAACATGTGTCAAATGATCCGTCAGACAGGCTATCCACAACTTATCCAGAAGTGGCGAAACAGGCCCTTACTAAACGATTGTGAAATATGCCCTTAATGTCAAATGTAAAGAATAGTTTAAAAAACTAAAAACACGCTTTTAATTACTAACAGGAATCATCAGGACCCTGGACATCATCTAGCATTAAAGTGCTCGAAAAGACAAATCCAACGAACCCAAACTCGATGAGTTTCCGCCGTTTCGGTTAGGAGTTCCTATGGCTTCCTCCTGACTCCATCATTAAGACCCTGGACATTATCTAGCACTTAAAGATATCGAAAAGACAAATCCAATGAACCCAAACTCGATGTGATTCCACCGTTTCGTTTAGGAGTTCCTTTGGCCACCTTCCAGTCCCATAATCAGACCAGCTGGTACATATTGTATTGTCATCTAATCTGCATAAAGTTTCATGATGATACAAGACTTAGAAATGCATGTAATTCAGATTCTAAGATTCCATTACATAGTTAGTTACATACACGACGACCTAATAAAAGCGTGTTAAAAACGAAAAAAATGACAGTTACATTATTTAATTGCATGTAAAAAGAAATTTCTGTCATCTTACATATCATTAAAACGACATTTCACGACGAAAAAAATTAAATATAATAAAGGAACAGTTGCCGAGAATATTGCCGAGAAAGTTCCCGAGAATATTCTCGGGAACACTGAGAATATAGCCTTTCTCTGCAAATAGAGTGTATTGTTTAATATACACTTAACTGTCGACTTAATTTAATACTATTTTACTTAAGAAAGTTTGTTTATTTCCATTTGATAAACATGATTCTCAACCTTTCTCACTTAGGAGAACGCTTCCGGGAGCGCTCCCGAGAATATTCTCAGTGAGGAGAGCGTTCTCGGGAACGGCACATCAATAGCTACGACCTTAATAAATTAAAAATACATATTTTATTTAGGGCTTGTTCTATGTCTGCCTGGCTAACTGTGCGACCTTAAAGAGTTTAACATTTTGTTAAGGGCTTGTTCTAAGTCCGCCTGGCTAGCTACCACCATCTTACCTAAGTCTGTCGCCGTAACAATGTTAACAGCATCGTTGTGTTCCGGCAGTTGAGAGGTAAGATAGCCAGTTCCTCTGTGGTTGAGGATTCATGGTTATACGCCCGTATTCACAAACGATGCTTGCTTAAGTGAAGCAGCAATCCAACGCACAACGTTTAATAGAGCTCTATGATTGGTTCGTGTGTGACCCTGTGCGACGACGCGCACTGTGAGACCTCATAGTAATGTTTGTGAATAGGGGCGATAGTCACTTTTCAGTGTCCACAACGAGGAAGCTCTTGGCCTGTATCTCACCTGATGGAAAGTGACGATCAGGCTGAAAGTGGAAGCGAGCTTCACCCGGAATCCTCAACTACAGAGGAACTGGCTATCTTACCTCTAACTGCTGAAACAACAATGCTGTTAACATTGTTGTTATGGAGACAGACTTAAGTACAACCCGGTCCAGTTAACTGCGTACCAAGCAGCCGTGACGTCATATTGACGTTCTGGTGTGCGGGTAAGGAGGAGGGAGAGTCGTTCGTTCGTTCATTAATTTCATTCATTCATTGATTAATTCCATTTACAATATACATTTGGCTGAAACGAACGAATTATTATATTCATTTCATTTACAATACCTATACATTGTGTAGGAAAATTCCAACTAGATGCGCAGTTAGCTCGATCGAGTTGTAAGACGGTTAAATTCCGGTCGCCGAGTAGATAGAATTTCGTGCAATGACCCCTTATCGCTCGCGCGTAATTTTATTGCTATCGCGACTGTGCGACGGGCGTCCGTAGTGAATGTGCGAGCGCGACAGCTATACAATATCGCGCGAGTAATAAGGATGGGTAGCTCGGGGTCATTGTACGAAACTCTCTGCTCGGCGACCGGACTTTAGCTAGCTTCCTTTTTGAAACAATAAACAAATGTGACACTACGCATAAAATCTCAATCGATCAGATGCCCTATCATCTCGGTCTTCGCTTTTTTATCCTTTTCATGCCTTTTAAAATGCAAAACCAGCTTGCTCCGCGTCATAAAACGTTTTTTGCATACCTCACATTCGTACCTACGGTCTCCTATGTGCATTTTTACATGCATAACCAAATTGTTCTTCTGTGTGAAACTTTTCGAGCAAATCTCGCAGGTGTGCGGTTTGATGCCCTTATGGGCCTTTTCATGGCGGTCCAGATCTGCTTTCCTATAGAACGATGATCCGCATTCAACGCAGTTGAAGTTTTTTATACCTGCAACAAATAAAGACATGGTTTTTATAATCATGTGACTGAGTTTCTTGTGCTGCTTCATTTCAGCACTAACTGGCCCATTTATTGTACCGAAGCAGTGGTAGGGTTAATACTGGGACGTGTAAGAGTGCTTTTTCAAAGCCTATTTGCAGAAATAAATGAGTTTTATGAGTTTTTATCATCATCAATGCTACTCGTAGAGCTGATAGCCGCTGGGGCAGAAAATTACTCGAGTGGCGACCACGGGTCAAAAGACGTAGTGCCTAACGCCTCAGACTAGGTGGACTGACGATCTGGGAGGGTCGCGGGAGGCGCCTGGATGCGGGCGGTGCAAGACCGATCGTTGTGGAAGTCCTTGGGGGAGGTCTTTGTCCAGCAGTGGACGTCATTTGGCTGAAACCAACGAATGAACGAAGAATGGACCCTGTAGTCGTCCACAGGAATCGTATGCTACTCTATCGGAAATACGTAGTTTTCTGGCCCATGTGCCTTATGGCTAAAGGAGTAAGAACCTTCATATGGTAGCTGGTCTCTTGTGTGTCCCCTGATCTCTTAGTGTCCCCTAGACGTGTTCTAGTTGTTCCATAATCTTTTAGATTCCCCTAGTCGTCTCCTATTGTCCCCTCGGTCGTTTCTTAGTGTCCTCTGGTCGCTTATAGTGTCCCCTGATCTCTTCTCCTAGTGTCCCCTGATCTTTTAGATTCCCCTGGTCTTCTCTTATTGTCCCCTGGTCTTATTCTAATCTGTTCAACATTGAGCTTTATAGCTATGGCAATACGAACCTTTATGCGCGAGCTGGTGTATACTAAGGTGCCCCAGCTGTGTGTAAGTCTTGCCGCAAGTAGTGCACATATACGGACGCTCGCCTGTGTGCGTGCGAGCATGTTTCTTCAGCTCTGAGCCTTATGGCTATGGGAATACGGACCTTTATATGGTAGCTGTTGTCCCCTAGTCGCTGTATAGTATCCCCTGGTTAGTTAAGTGTCCCCTGGTCATTTTATAGTTTCTCCTTCGCCGCTTTAAAGTGTCCCCTGGTCGCTTAAGAATCCCCTGGTTGCTTAAGTGTCCTCTAGTCGCTTTATAGCGTCCTTTAATCGCTTTGTAGTGTCCCCTGGTCGCTTAAGTGTCCCCTGGCTGCTTTATATTGTCCCCTAATCTCTTCTCCTAGTGTCCCCTAATCTTTTAGATTCCCCTGGTCGTGTCTTATTGTCCCCTGGTCTTATTATCTGTTCAACATTGAGCCTTATGGCTATACAAAATACAAAATACAAAATATTTTATTTCATTACAAAATTACATTAAATAACATACAGGGTTTGGAGTTTCCTTTTAAGCATACAGTTGCTTGTGTTAGGAAACACCGCTCTTGTGTTATCAATATTTAAGTAGAACTTATTCTAATCTCTATTGTACCGCGTGTCAGTGTGTGTCAGTGTGTGTGTGTGTGTGTGTGTGTGTGTGTGTGTGTGTGTGTGTGTGTGTGTGTGTGTGTGTGTGTGTGTGTGTGTGTGTGTGTGTGTGTGTGTGTGTGTGTGTGTGTGTGTGTGTGTGTGTGTGTGTGTGTGTGTGTGTGTGTGTGTGTGTGTGTGTGTGTGTGTGTGTGTGTGTGTGTGTGTGTGTGTGTGTGTGTGTGTGTGTGTGTGTGTGTGTGTGTGTGTGTGTGTGTGTGTGTGTGTGTGTGTGTGTGTGTGTGTGTGTGTGTGTGTGTGTGTGTGTGTGTGTGTGTGTGTGTGTGTGTGTGTGTGTGTGTGTGTGTGTGTGTGTGTGTGTGTGTGTGTGTGTGTGTGTGTGTGTGTGTGTGTGTGTGTGTGTGTGTGTGTGTGTGTGTGTGTGTGTGTGTGTGTGTGTGTGTGTGTGTGTGTGTGTGTGTGTGTGTGTGTGTGTGTGTGTGTGTGTGTGTGTGTGTGTGTGTGTGTGTGTGTGTGTGTGTGTGTGTGTGTGTGTGTGTGTGTGTGTGTGTGTGTGTGTGTGTGTGTGTGTGTGTGTGTGTGTGTGTGTATGTGTGTGCGTGTGTGCGTGTGTAAATACTATGTATAAGGTTTGACTAGATTTTCGATATCGTCATGGTAATACGAACCTTTATGCGCTAACTGGTGTATGCTCAAGTGCCCCAGCTGTGTGTAAGTCTTGCCGCAAGTAGTGCACATATACGGACGCTCGCCTGTGTGCGTGCGAGCGTGTTTCTTCAGCTCGTAACCTGTTTGGAAGGTTTTCTCGCAGACTTCGCACGGGTGCCGCTGATCGGATGGGGGTTTCTTTCTGCGACGCCTGTGGATAAAGATATGTTATATAACAAGGGCGGAGTTTCCCTGCGTGATCGAATCGGAAATGAGGAGATCCGCAGGAGAACCCTGGGACCCTTAATACCGGGACATGTAAAAGTGCTTTTTTAAAGCCTACTTACAGAAATAAATGAGTTTTAACCAAAGTGACCGACATTGAATCAAGTGGCAGTAGGCGGGGCACATAGCTCGCAGAATTTATGACCGATGGGGCAGAAAAGTTATTGAGGTGTAGGTCGCGGGAGGTGCCTGGATGCAGGCGGTGTCGGACCGGTCGTTGTGGAAATCCTTAGGCCTCAGCCTCGAGTTTAGCGGGCAGCGGGGCGGGAGCGGCGGCGGCGCGGGAGCGGGGCGGGCAACGCAGACCCGTTCTCGAAACAAGCGGGCAGCTCGCGCGGCGCTTTAGCGGCGAAGTGTTGTGTTCGGGGTTGTGTTGTCGAGATATTTGTTTTTATTCGCAAACGAAATGTCTGAACAGCGGCGACAATTTTATTTCGAGATTTATTCCTAACGCTCGATTTATTGTGGGCAAAAGAAGGAGTGCGCTGCCCGCTCGTTGCCCGCTCCCGCGCCGCTGCCCGCTCCCGCGCCGCTGTTTTCGAGAACCGGTCTATTTTATTTTACGCATAAGATCCTGCCGCTCCCGTGCCGCCGCCGCTCCCGCCTCGCTGCCCGCTAAACTCGAGGCTGAGGCCTTAGGGGAGGCCTTTGCCCAGCAATGGTTGCCCAGTTCAATTAACAGAGATAAGAAACGTAGAACAGCCGAAGAAAATATGGACTGATGACATGACAAACAAGGCAGGGACAAAATTGGACACACATAGCCAGTAATAGAGAAAGGAAGAAAATGGTGGGAGGCTTTTATAATTAAACTAGCTTTCCGCCCGCGGCTTCGCCCGCGTGGAATTTTGTCTGTCACAGAAAAACTTTATCGCGCGCGTCCCTGTTTCAAAAACCGGGATAAAAACTATCCTATGTTCTTTCCCGGGACTCAAACTATCTCTATGCCAAATTTCATCAAAATCGGTTGCGAGGTTTAAGCGGGAAAGCGTAACAGACTAACAGACAGACAGACAGACAGACAGACAGAGTTACTTTCGCATTTATAATATTAGTTGGGATAAACATCTTTGGACAATTTCACACAGCACCATCTAGCCCCAAAGTAAGCACCTATTATGCTTGTATTATGGGTGCTAAAGTCCGGTCGCCGAGTAGATAGAATTTCGTCCAATGACCCCAAGCTACCCATCCTTACGCTCGCGCGTAACTATAATGCTGTCGCGACTGTGCGACGGGCGGCCGCAGTGAGCGTGCAAGCGTGACGGCAATATAATAATGTAATTTCGTTTTTGTATGTGAGAGAAATAAATATGATTTTATAATTATTAATTGCAAGCGAGTGAAGGATGGGTAACTTGGGGTCATTGGACGAAATTCTATCTGTTCGGCGACCGGACTTTAGCTTAACTAATCGTCCATTTGCGACGACAATGTGACATCTTCTATGTTAATCTAATTGAAGAAGTCACACTGTCGTCGCAAATGGACGAAATATACTACTACTTTTTTCTAATACATATTATACATAGCTTTTACCTTAGTGGGGGTAGTAATGTTTATTGTAAATATAGGTGTAAAATAATAGAGACAACAACCAACTTACGTCTATGATAGTTAAATTGTTCTCTTACTTTGAATTTTACCAACCTCTTGGGCTTTGGTTCCTCGTCATCATCGGAGATCTCAATGACGTCACATTTTATCACCACCTCTTCCACGCCTGGGTCGTTCGATTCCAACGTACCTGGTACTTCTTTCGTCTCTGCACCTGCAGTTTCGGACATTTCTGAAATAAATAATATACAATGTTGAAGGAGTTGAATAAGTTTTTAGTTTTTCCTAATAAATAAACATTGTGTTCTTTTTTTCAGAGCCATGACAAAAATATTACATTATTTGTGTAGTTTTTGATTGTTGTAAATTAATTGTTCTTTCTAAAGAAGATAGAGGTGAATTAACTGTTCATTAATGTTTTTAATGATATATCAAACTACTTGCAAAACATCATCAGATCTAACTTATTTTGGTAATTTTGACCTTAGAATAATTCTCAAATAACGTAATAAGCTAACAGTACATCGGACACAATGGGTTTCATTCACAATACAAAAAAAACACAAATCTTTGTTTGGTTAGAAGACTCTCACATTGTTTACTATCAAAATACACTTTCTTACTTTTAGGTTAATTGACGTTATTTTTAACACTACATAGCACTACACTACATTAAGTTATTGTAAAGCATCGTTTTAGACTACTTTTGCTTATTTTAATTATTTTTTACAGGTAATTAATTTTGTACACCTGACAGATCAAGAATTGTCAAGCTTTTTTTGTAGTTTTTAATAATGTTGCCACATACTGTACACGAAATAGTACACAGAAAAGTACAGTAGACGTCATTTGGCTGAAAGGAACGGCGAACGAAATGTTATGAATATTATATGAACACAATTTAGCCAAGCACTCAATATCCGGTGATCTTATAAATCCCGAAATTGTCCATTAATATTACCTCGATAGAAGATACGAAATAATAACTATAAAAAAACTTATTTAAAAAGATTATAATTATCAACATTCTGAATCTTAAGTCTGACAAAAAATTACTAATAATGTCAAGCTAAATGTGTTTTAACTTAAAAGAAGTTACTCAATCTGTTCAAAAAATGTGTTATGGCAACACACGATTGCGTTTTGTTTCATCATTTTATTGCTTATTTTTTTACGTTCTTATTTTTTAAATAATAATAATAACAAAAAAGAAACAAAAGACTAAGAAGTCTTGTTTTCATTACTTTTAATTCATCCAATATTCTCATAAATTAACCCTTTACATTCTTCTAGTTTCTAGTACTTCAACTTGTACTTTAAAACATTACTTTCAATTCATACATAAAATTGTTGTTAAATTTCTAATTTATTTTACCAGTGAAGATAGGTATTTCCAAAAAAACGTAATGACCTGAATAGTAAAATCGTGACCTTGTGATATAATGCTAACGAATCAAATAGGCTTCGTCTGCCGTGCGCTAACCCGGAGTATTTTGGTCGTATTGATTCAGCAGCATTGCGTGTAATCGGGTCGTTTGGTATGATGTCATGCCGCTCGTAGAATAATTTTAAAAGTGACGTTATTCTATTTCTACGTTGGTTTTAGCAGAATAAACACTGCCTCTGTGATATTTGGTATTTAGTGCATTTGTAAAGAAAATCATGACTTACTACGAACACAGGACGGCCGGTAAGTAGTTAATAAATAAATGTTTTGTTTTGCTTGGCTGAGTAATGACAATTTTCGTCAAAAAAATTGTCTATTCGGTTTCTAATCCGGCTATGATTTTAGCGTGATAAAAATGTTGTCATGGTAATAAACCTACGCTTTTTCAATAAAAGTTAGTTTTATCGGCGATTTTAATTGATCGCACACACCGCTGTAAAATTATTAGTGAACATTTTATTTTCTTTTATTTAATTGGTTGTTAAACAACAGTTTTCAAGTTTAAAAAAAAAATTAATCAATTACTTTTTTAGAAAGTCATGTAAAATTCAATAAAAACATTGAACAGCTGTTTACGATGACGTCATTTTAAACGTTTTGTTATTTCAAATTATTGATTCCTAAAAATATTAAAATACCTTCAAAATAAATTAATGATCGACCGATTCGAAAACAGCAATTATTTATGCCACAAAAATTTTTTTTTCTGAAATAAAAACTTTTTTTTTAATTGGGTTCACGAAAAACATTGATTTTAAAGGTAATTCTTTGACCTATGCTTTCAAAATATCATAAAAATATAATATCATCATCATAATTTTTTTGAAGTAGATGAGCAATGGTTTTATTTATGTAGGTCTATAGTCTATTTTCACCATTCATACAGACAGAGCAGCTAAGTAGACTAGATAAAAAAATACGAAAATATCATTCTAATCATCAAATTGACCTAAATCTCGAAATTAAACATCCACCGGTAGCGTAGGTTCATGAATTGAGGTCAACCGCGCCAAATTTTGAAGCGTTTAGTTATTGCATTACAACACTGCTTCTGAAGTGCAATATGAACATGATGCGCTTATAAAACCAGCGTTGTATGTTGCAATATAAATGTTGTCGCATCCTTGACCCGAAACGAAAATGGTGGCGTAGCGGCGGCGTAGTTTGTTTACGTTTTCGTAATCGTCCGTCTGGCTCAGTGGCGGATTAACGTATAAGCACTACAAGCACGTGCTTGGGGCCCCTGTTCTCCAGGGGCCTCCATCCTCTGCTGGCGTTTCATTTCATAAGTACCTACATTTTATCGAGATCTAGCCTATGTTACTCGTGAGTAATGTAGCTTTCAAATGGTGAAAGAATTTTTAAAAACGGTTCAGTAGTTTTTGAGCCTATTCATTACAACCAAACAAACAAAGTTTTCCTCTTTATAATATTAGTGTAGATAAAGTAAAGTGCGTTTTCCCAAATATATAATATAAAAAAAGAAAGAAAGAAAGAAACATTTTTTACGATGAACATCATTTAGGCCTCAGCCTCGAGTTTAGCGGGCAGCGGAGCGGGAGCGGGGCGGGCAACGCAGACCCGTTCTCGAAACAAGCAGGCAGCTCGCGCGGCGCTTTAGCGGCGAAGTGTTGTGTTCGGGGTTGTGTTGTCGAGATATTTGTTTTTATTCGCAAACGAAATGTCTGAACAACGGCGACAATTTTATTTCGATTCAAATTTATTCCTAACGCTCGATCTATTGAGGGCAAAAGAAGGAGTGCGCTGCCCGCTCGTTGCCCGCTCCCGCGCCGCTGTTTTCGAGAACCGGTCTATTTGATTTTACGCATAAGATCCTGCCGCTCCCGCGCCGCCGCCGCTCCCGCCCCGATGCCCGCTAAACTTGAGACCTTATACATGACAGAGAATGTATACAGAAAAAAAGACAGAAATGGCACGTAAATATTACAAGGAAATAAAAAGTGAACTGAGCAGTGCTATCCTGTCGCAACAGCGATGCCCATCGCAATGGGACTCCACTCAGCATATGCCGTGGCCCACGGTGGGGAAGGCCACGACGCTGGTTTTCAGTGAGCCCCATGCCGAGTGGAAGTCACGGACGCTAACCTAAACTGCATATCAACAAGGCCGTTTAAATATAAATACAGTGTGAGTCACGTTAAAGTGTACATATGAAAATAGATGAAACTAGACCTATTTTTATCGACAAAAAAGAGGTCAAAAATTTTTTGAGATTTTTTTAAAATTTTTTATAGATTTTTTTTTACTTCCAATTACTTATTGTAAAGAAAACATAATAACTTTTAAACTAAGAGGTATATCCTGATAAAATAAAAACAGTAATAATGCTAAATAACAGGCAATACTAAAAAAATACATAAAATACACAAAAAAGGCCAACAAATAATAAAAAATGATACTTTTTGAAAAAAATCTGCTTTTAAATTCGTGTTTTTTTGGTTATTTGATAAATTTCTCAAAAATGCCCCTATAACCGATGGTTTTTATTACTTTGTATTATTTTCTATCGTATTACCTTCGTAAAACCAAAAATCGCATGTCTCTATCCCTATCACAACGTTTGCAATGATCGTTTGAACTAAGCCTCTCCGGGCGCGCCATTCAACGCTTCGTTAACAACGAAACTGAAAATGGCTCTAGATTTGTAATTTTGATAAAGACAAGTTAGATTTCAAATAAAAACAAAAGATTTCGAAGTAAAATAAGTATTTTAGTTAAAATTAAAATTGTCTCTACCTGTAGCGGAGAATAATGTTGTGGCAGGCCTTTGTTCAAACGATCATAGCAAATGTTGTGATAGGATAATAATTGTGTATTTATATGTGTATATATTTATAAATGTATATATTAAAATAAACATGCGATGTGAAAAAAGAAGAGAAACAAAAGAAGTGTGCTAGTGTAAGACTATCATTGTGGTTGCGTTTAGACTCTTTCACAGCTTAATGATTACTAACTGCTCTGCTGAACGATCCTTCTCAAAACTAAAAAGGTTAAAAAACCCGCAAAGAACAAAAATCCGTCCAGACAAGCTTAATTCTTTAGCATTAATGTGTATTGAGGCAGACATACTTCGTCAGATAAATTTCGACGATGTAATCTCGGAGTTTGCTCTGATTAAGGCAAGCAAAATAATGTTTTGAGTTTTAAATTTTACCTACTACACTTCCTATTTTGATGAACTTTCATTTTATACTTTCTACCTTCCATTCCATTCCTTCCATTTCCATTTAAGCAATAGAGGGCCTACACAGGCTCTGTGCTTAAGGCCTCGGATACTCTTAATCCGCCACTGGTCTGGCTGGAGTATTACATGACGATTAATGTACCCTACCTACCTACAGCCTAAAGAACATCTGTCAGACTATAAATATATTTTATTGCAACATAGCAATTGTAACAAACAACAGAATAACATGTTTTTATACATATAGGTACCTACCTAGATGTGACATTGTCAACATCTGCTTCCTTACCTGCTTAAAAGCAAGACTTACCGTATTCAGAAATATTACTATGAGGTCTCACAGTGCGCGTGGACGCATAGGGTCACACACGAACCAATCATCGAGCTCTATTCAACGCTGTGCGTTCGATTTGCAACTTTTGCAAGCATCGTTTGTGAATACGGGCGTTATTTATATAGTAGATGCTTTCAACGTTTATCCTACTTCCTAAATGCCAGATAAAACCTAGCAGCGTAAAGCTGCTGCTGATAAAAAACTGAATTAAGGTTTTGAGGCAATTTGAAAGAAAGAGACAGGTTTATTTGATACCACCTAGCATAAAAATATTATATTTTTTAAATTAATTATCAAATTAGGTTGACACTATGGTGGTACAATACAGCCACCAATGTGCAATGTGTGGTATGGGAATCGAACCCGGAACCTCTGAATAAAACCGAGCATTAAAGTCATAGTGAATGTCTTATGCTACTGGAAAACCTGTTAAGGCGTACAGTTAAATAAATCCTCAAGAGAGCCATTGTATCGTCATTTAACTTCGTGACAGAATTATTTATCAATGACATCATTATGTGATAAGCCAATACCTACCTACTGGTGAGCATTGACCTTTTGTGACGCTTGGTTGAGTCAGTTATGTATTTTTATTTCCAAATAGCTGACCCGGTAGACGTTGTGTCAAGGCGTAGGATTGAAAAAAAGAAATTTTATTATTTCGATTCTACGATCTAGTGAAATGATGTTGTGGAAAGCGCTCAAAAAACTCCTTGGGGGAGGCCTTTGTCCAGCTGCAGTGGATGTGAAACGACTGTTTTTACCTGTGTCAAAATTTTAGGCACTTATTTTCATAATGATTATTTTTTAATTAAACCTATCTAATAGGTAGTAAGTACTTATTAATGGGACCCACCCACAAGATGGACCGACGACATCATGAAAACAGCAGGAAGGCGCTGGAAGCAGACTCCTACCAACTGGCCAATTTGGAAATCATTAAATACCTATTACATATCCAGCAGTGGACGTGTGGCTAAAATGATAATGACGACTCCTAATTTTTCCATTTCCAGGTGCACTACCACCACCAGCTCTGTCCGACAAGCTGAGGTTATACCATGTAGATATGAACCCCTACGGTCACCGGGTGCTTCTGATCCTGGAAGCTAAGAAGGTCAAATACGAGGTCTACAGGCTGGACCCTCTGCGGCTGCCGGAATGGTTCAGGATCAAGAACCCTAGATGTCAGTGATAGAGAACTAGCTGTAATAGATAAAAAAAATACTAAAAAGAATGACTGAATTTCTGACGCTACTTCTTCTTAGCACTGGCCCACAAAGCATAAGCTTAGCTTGCAAAAAGAAACAAATTCTTACTTACTTTTATGACTGACTAGCTTTTACCCGCGGCTTCACCCGCGTGAAATTTAGTGTCACAGATCGGCATAAATTATAGCCTATTTATGTTAATCTGGGTTATAAACAATGATACTGTGAAGTTTCTTAAAAATCCGTTTAGTAGTTTTTGCATGAAAGAGTAACAAACATCCAGACATCCATACAAACTTTCGGATTTATAATATTAGTATTTAGGATGATTGACTCTTAAATTAAGCTAAAACTAAACAATACTTACAACGTGTTTCTGTCCTGGTCATTCTGACTAAAGTTCTGACCTGTCTATCTTATCAGCCACTGGATTACTAGATGAGTCTCGCAAAGTACAGAAAAAATAATTTATTTTTTGCAAGCAGGCTTTTAAAAAGCGCTTTACACGCCCCGAATCACTTACCTATCTAAAGGTCCTACTTCCATCGCACGTTCCCTTACTACAGCATCTTTTAGAACATTTTTAATGAGATTTTTTCATTATTTTCAGTAAAAATCCCAGTCCTCGAGATTCCCACAGACCACGGCGACAAATACCTGTTCGAGAGCGTGGTCATCTGCGACTACCTAGACGAGAAATACGTGCGGAACCCACTCCATTCCAGGGATCCGTACGTAAAGGCGCAGGACCGGTTGCTGATTGAGAGGTTTAATGAGGTAGAAATCTCTTTTTTGTATATTTTTTAATGAATGTGCTAAAGCCCGGTCAGCCCCATGACCCCAAGCTACCCATCCTTGGATGTGTAGCTTGGGGTCATTCAACAAAATTCTAAGTGCTCGCAGACCATACTATAGCTTTTATTCACGATTTCAAACCAACCAAAAGGTGCCCAACAGATGCCTAAATTAGGTTTTTAATCAATTTTGTAGTTAATTATAATTAATATTATGGAATTTTTCTGTGCGTTTCAGCAACAATAGAATTAAATTCAAATAGGTACGTTTATTTCACACAAAATAGATCCATTTAATTTTGTTGTTAAGTTATAGAATAACTCAGAAAGAGACGCAAAAATTACCTGAAAAGCAATAAATAGCTCTGACATCTAACATCTACCCGCATGAACTTGTCATGATGGCGCAACAAAGTAAATTATCGTGCATTAATTACCATTGTAATTTAAAAAGTTAAATTTTCAAAAGTTTCAAGGATTACCCCACAGTTATAATTCTAAGTAGGCTGAGTTGTACCACCTAAAGTGACCAAACTTTGACTGTAACTATAACGTTACGCAGTGTTTTTTGTATGGAGTTTGACAGATTTTTGACGTTTGTCAAAGTTAAGGTAAGATGGTGCAACCCAGCTTTAGTTTTTCCCGCGCTTTTTTCTAAGTCTTAGTGCAACTTGCAGAAACAAAACGCAAAAAAACGGTTTTTTTAAATGTTCCAGCTAATCAAAGGCAGCTTGGAGTGCTTCGACACAAACTTCGCGTTCGGCAGCGAACAGATCGTGCAGACTTTGGACATATTCGAGAAGGAACTGGCGTTAAGAGGTATGATAATTTATGCACCCTTGAAAAGATTTTGTATTTTTTTTCTGCTTAATGAGTTCTGTTTAGGTAAAGCAGTGGGTCTAGACAAAGTGCAAATTATAATCGCAAACCAGTCGATAAGTGGTCGAAAAGCCCCTTTTTTGTATGGAGTTTTGACGGATTCGATTTTCGATTCGATCAAAAAGTGCGTTTTGTCTAGGGGGGCTGGGTCTCCAGTGCGTGTTTTGCCCTATACAAAATGGTCTACACAAAACATTGTTTCACTCACTAAGTACGTACCTATTTGTGTTTTCCACCGGCCGGCCGGGGCCATGGAAAGCAAAATCTTTGATAACGAAATAATGTTTTGTGTAAACAATTTTGTTGAATGTTGACATTTTTTTTTTATAGTGTAGGGCAAAACGCGCTGCAGATCCAGCTTAAGTATGTTTATATATCCGTTATCTGGTAACCATAGGCCATAGCACAAGCTTTGCTTACTTTGGGACTAGATGGTGCAATGTAAAAATATCCATTTATAGGTATTTATTTTTCTTTCTTTCTCTCTTCCTCAGGCACGAACTACTTCGGCGGCAACAAGCCAGGCATGCTGGATTACATGATCTGGCCGTGGGTAGAACGCCTGTACCTGCTACGGTGCGTCAACGAGGCCAAGTTCGACGAGAAACGGTCGCTGTTCCCTAACTTTGTGAGTCGTTTGTGATCACTTTATTTAAACATTGAATACTCCTACTTATCTCTTTATAAACACTTCCTCAACTCTACCTAAACTCTCGCGATAAAGGGAATCATTGGGGGAGTCCTATGTTCAGCAGTGGACGTCCTGTGGCTGAAATGATGGTTCATGATGATGATTACACTAAGGGGCACAGCACACAAACGCACACAAATCGTTTCAGCCAAATTTTCCGAACGGTGAAGGGGTCGGACTGGCCGACTCGTGATCCGGGGAACGCGGGTTCGGTCCCCGCCGCCGCTCGACTATTGTGGTGAGCTCACTCGTGACACAAGCATATTTAGCTTAGTACGAGGGGCTAACGGGAATATTAGTAATTTGTGTAATAACAAATTACTAAAAATCTTTAAAAAAAAAAAAAAAAAAAAAAAAAATGACGTCCACTGCTGGACAAAAGCCTCCCAGGGTTCCCATAACGAACAGTCCTGCGGTGCCCGCATCCAGGCTCTTCCCGCGACCTTCGCCAAATCGTTGGTCCACCTAGGGGGGAGGGGCCTGCCTACACTAAGCCTTCCGGCCCGTGGTCGCCACTCAAGAACGTTTCTGCTCCAACGGCCATCATCTCTACGAGCTATGTGCCCCGCCTACTGCCACTTGATTTTAGCAATTTTTTGCGGGTCCCCTCATTTCTGATCCGAAAGGAACTCCGGGCCCTTAGTAATGTCAATATTTAATTTTGGGTCAGGTACTTAGTATTTGTACTCTTTCCAGGCGGATTGGGGCGACCAAATGCAGCTGGATGACGTAGTCAAAAAACAC
This sequence comes from Ostrinia furnacalis, assembly GCF_004193835.3. Taxonomy (NCBI): domain Eukaryota; kingdom Metazoa; phylum Arthropoda; class Insecta; order Lepidoptera; family Crambidae; genus Ostrinia; species Ostrinia furnacalis. Next base: position 144,838 of record NW_021137253.1, on the reverse strand, counting down.
TCCAACTCTCCAGCTGAGTACTTTGAGTACTACAAGAATGCGCGGGCGCACTCTATGGGGTACTACTTGTAAATAAGGTCTGTGCACAGATGAGACAGGTCTGTGTTATAAAGCCTGGTCCGTGAGCACGTAGAATTTTGTCCAATGACCCCAAGCTACCCATCCTTATCGCTCGCGCGTAATTATATTGCCGTTGCGACTGTGCGACGGGCGCCCGCAGTGAGTGTGCGAGCGCGACAGCAACATAATTACACGCGAGCGATAAGGATGGGTAGCTTGGGGTCATTGGACAAAATTCTACATGCTCACAGACCAGACTATAGTCGTTTATTTTATAATTTGATAGTCATTATCACGTGAAACTTGTGCTGGTTATATTATTATGTGTTGTGAGTTGATGATGCTATTGTAAAAGTATGCAACAACTTTTCTGTAAGAACCACTGTTTTAAAAAATGCATTTAAAAGATTCTATTTTGTTTTGCTCAATAAACTTGTGAGTGCCTTTTGAAAATTCAAAGTTATCGGAGCATTTTGATATTTAATGGACATGTTACGCATTTCTATATCATAAAAGCATTTAATGCAGGATTTAAGCCCGTATTATGAAATGATAATCAAGTATGAATTTAGTCTCAAGTATAAAAAAAATAAATTAAAGTCTGTGACTAGTCCAGTTTGGAGCTTATAGCTCGATTCCACACATTATCAGTGAAGCCATAGTTCCGTCACAGTGTCCGCTCAGTTCAGTATCAGTGCTACAGTGTTGCGTCGGTGAAATATTTTGAACATTTTAAAATGTCATAGAGCTGTTTCAATATTCTTGTTCAGAAACTATGAAGTAAGTTATTTTGTTTTTGATTCCGCGGCGGCGTCACGGACGCATCACTGTCCGACAAAAAATATCGTCGCCAACGAATACGTCCGTATAGTTCCAAAATACTGAACCGTCCTATGCATGACATTGACAGTGGGGCGCCAATATCAATACCGGAACGCAGGTTCCGATTTTTGCCATGTTGGAAACCATATAGTTGAACGATGGTAGCGCCCCCCTGTCATTGAGTTTGGTGGGACAGTTCAGCGTGGGTCAACTATATTGCCGGTGTCGGCACTGACACTGAGAGCACTGTACGTCACTGACACTGACAAGTGAGAATGCGTTCATAGAAACTGTATGAAAGAATATTTCGCACTGTGACGGTACTGAGCCTGAACTGTGACTTCACTGATATGTGTGAATCGAGCTTATAGGTCTAGCTCGTAACTCAGTAGGCACGGAAGGGTGTTTTTAGGACGTCAAACATTAGCATGACTTCAGAAAAGCTTCAGATTTGTATGTTCTGTCACGTTTATGTCAATATCACCCCTCCCGTGCTGCTTCCTTATCTCATTCAGCCCCCCTAGACAAAACGCACTTTTTGATCGAATCGAAAATCGAATCCGTCAAAACTCCATACAAAAAAGGGGCTTTTCGACCACTTTTCGACTGGTTTGCGATTATAATTTGCACTTTGTCTAGACCCACAGTAGTGACTGAGTTAAGCGGTCTAGCCTTTAAGATACTGTCAAATTGAGGTATAAAGATCTGTAAATTAGGTGTAATATGTATTTATAATCGGCATTTATACGATCTTTCATCGAAAACAATATTTTGATATGATAAAAATTGTATAAGTCTGTTATAGTCACAAGATGAATATTATTTAATAGGTAAGTAAGAAAAAGTAATTAGTTTAAGGTACAACTTCTGAATTGGTTTTGCAATTATTAAATAAAAGTTATAAAAAAGAAGATTTTCAGCATAGTCATAAGTTTAAAATAATTATTATTGTATTAATTTAATAAGATTTTACGGTTTGACGAATAACTTTTAGAGTAGGCGCACACCGTTGATTTTTAGTTGGCCGATAGTTGTGCCCGATTTTAAATTGTATGAAGAATCGGCCAAATCAAATCGGCGCGCGCGTACCTAGTGTGCGCACTCCCATACATGCCCATACTGATCAACTGCCCGACTAAACTATCGGTCGACGAATAATCAACGGTGTGCGCCTACTCTTAACTTTGACTGTTGCAAAACCGGTTTTTGTTACTTTTAAGTATTTTCTCACAGCATTTCTGTAGCTTACGAAAATGAAATATTTTTAGAGACAATAGTGTGATTGTATGAAATGTAACAATAAATTGTTGCTTATTTTTATGTTCTTGTACTTAAACCTTTATTTTGTTAAAGTATGATACATTTTATTTATTTTTCTTCTGAAATACAGTTATCACAAAATACTTATCAAGTGTTTTATTTTTCGAACTTTTTGAGCGCCATGCAACCCATATCAGGCGCGAAGCTATTTGGCATGGAATCATTGAGGAATTAACGACTAGATTCTCTAAGCCTGGAATAGTAAGAAAGTTTTATTTACTGTTTTGAAAATAAACAAACTACTCTTTAAAAATTATCTGAAAATATGCACAAAATAAAGTTATTATATCTGTTTATGTACGTTTATTACGAAATGTTAAGATTTGGATAATATTATCTTACATGGCGCTCAAAAGGTTAACCATTATTATTAATTTAAAATATTAAGCGAATATAAACTTTTTGCAGAAACGTCAAGTGCCATAACGAAACGCAATTTCGTTCAGAAATCTGACACGACCGGTGACGTTGACAGTTTGCAGTGTTGCAAAATTTCTGAACGGATGACTCAGCCGTCAAAATTCTCAGTCCGTGTCGCGTTGCGAAGTTCGCAAAACTATTTAATTCTGGCTGAAAACTGTGTTTTGGTGATCAAAAATGCCTTTAGTACGTTCCGCAAACTTTAATTTATTCGTTGAAATTCTAGTTCGGATAGCTTTGGTCTCCGCTTTCTGGTAAGTTGCAACAGTATGTTGCTTACGTTATGTTTTCGCAATTTTTAGTTTTCATCACTGAAATTCCGTATTTTCCACTAAATTTCGCAATGTTATTGTAAGTTTAAGTATTATTTAGCCTCTTACAGTTCTTAGTTCGTCCTAACCACGAGAAAAGAAGTCAAAATCTATTATAAAACTTCTATACTCCATACCGTATTTAACTGTATTTTACCATGTTTCGTCATAAAGTATAGCTTGAATCAATTTTTAAGTTGTTGTTTACTTTTTGTTTGTCTTGTTTGTACACGTGCAATGTCAAATTTAGTGGAAAACGGCAGGTATTGTAAAATGTCTTATCTGTAATTAAACAGACTGATAACGTCAAATACTCATGCTAAATTGATAACATTACAGATATTTATATTTGTATGGTTATTCAGAACCCATATAGATCATTACTGGAATGATAATGTTAATATTTTACTGTCATAAAGCATGTTTTCCTTAATGCTACATATCTGGTGGTGCAACGGTACATTCAAACTGCAACACCACTGTGCTGTGGGTTCGAATCCCTCGAGTGTCATTCATTTCAGCAGAGGTGGTAATTTTTATGGACACCAATGTATGTTAATTATTCATAAATATTTAATTACTTACATTTACTACTTTACATATTTTATACAATGACTCATTTTAAAAATAATAGCAATTTTAGTTCAGAGTGACACAATTGGTATTAAAAATAGATTTCCAGCAGCTTCAAACTCAGTCAAAAGGTGACAAAATATTGATTGATATCAATTTTTATTTATATTCCTTTGCTCCAAACTACTTAAAAAATTGGAGGTAACAAAACATCTGACCCCTTGTTAAAGTACAATGTTAAGAGCTATATTTTGTTTATTTATCTTTCCAAAAACAAAAAGCTTTTTATTCATTACACTTCATAAAAAACTATGTTAAGTAGAAAGTATAGCATTAATTCTTGTGAATTGATGACACAGTCAGAGCGATGAGAGCAAATAATCTACACAAATATTTTAAAAGCAATTTAGCCAAAAAAAATTTTATCATACAAAACATGCATCATAAATATTGACCCTGTAAGATTCCTCTAATTTTGGTGAGGTAAAATCTTTACTCCATTAAAACAAATATTTTTCTAAATAGAGTTAAATTATCTTCATAAGTGCCACTTGTGGTCTAAACTGAATAAATATTTTTGATTTTGATTTTTGATTGATTAAATTGTTATTTTTTTATAAGCTGTTACATACATTCAATTCACATTCTCTCCTATTTTTCAAATAAAGTAACTATTTCGCCGACATAGTAAGGGCTACCGTATTTCCCTTCACCAGTTGGCGCCGCCAACGAATGTCAGATTCAGATAGAATTGACGGTGGCGCCAACTGGTGCAAATGGAGTCTAATCCTACACCACTTCAGTTGGAGCCATTATTAAGTACTAGCTTTTGCCCGCAGCTTTACAGATCGTCATAAATTATAGCCTATATGTTATTCTGGGTTATAAACAAAAAATACTGTAAAGTTTCAACAAAATTCGTTCAGTAATTTTTGCGTGAAAGAGTAACAAACTTGCAGACATATCCACACAAATTTTCGCATTTATAATATTAGTAGGAAGAGGTCCGTTCTCGCAATGGCACCAGCTGGTGAGCGCAAATACGGAAGTCCTCAATGACTCAATATTAATCATTTAAAAACTAAAAATCTAATTCATATCTTTGAAACTGAATTGAAGCCGAACTAAGTTTTTATAGCTAGAATAGAGTTTTATTTTAGAGTTGTGCCTTAAAATATTGATCCATATTATTGTTCTGAAGCAGTGCAGGGTTTAAGTGGTACATGTAAAAGCGCTTTACAAAAATTAAATGACTTTTATTGCTTTAAATTCTAGCTACATGGAATCCATGCCGCCCTTCGTCCGAGTGATCCACCAATCCGACCTGGAGTCTACGTACAAATACCCGCGCAAAGAGTCTTACGTGCCGGGCGGGCTGCTTTGGGCGGTGGTGCTGTCGGTGCCGTGTGCGCTTTCGCTGCTCGCCTGGGCGGCTTGCAACGATTGCAGCGACGCGCTGGAGGTAGGATAGTAGCTAGTGTGACTTGGATATCAGCTCCTAGGCTAGCAGACTGCGCAATCGTTGAAAATAAGGCACCCAGTGATAATAGTCAAGCACACCATGGATTGCGGCGAAGGCACGACGCCGGAGCGATGTCGTTGCGTTATCTTACATAGAAATATCTGTGGTGCGTGGTGGGCACACGAGCGTTGCGGCGCCACGTTACTTTATAGGTACTTGCTACAGCGCCGCTCTAAAGTGACACACTATCCAAAAATATGACAAAAAATATACTGACATTTTGTCGCTTTAAGAAACTTACAGCAATAGTATTCGACGCCACCAGTCAATGAGGGTTTTCTTAATTGCGCCGAGTTGGCGCCTCTGGCGAAAGGACCTGTCATTTACTTGTGGCTTAGACCGTGGCGCAAACTGGCTGGTGAGTAAGGCCCTGTCACACTTGTCTTGTGTCACTTGTCACTTGTGGCTTAGACAGTGGCGCCAACTGGCAGCGCACATTTGTCTTGAAGCTGGTCAGACCAGCTACATGGAACCACAGCTGTGTGCCGCCAGTCGGGCCCGGAGTCTGCACAGTACCCGCGCAAAGAGTCTTACGTGCCGGGCGGGCTGCTTTGGGCGGTGGTGCTGTCGGTGCCGTGCGCTCTCTCGCTGCTCGCCTGGGCGGCTTGTAACGACTGCAGCGACGCGCTGGAGGTAGGATAGTAGCTAGTGTGACTTGGATATCAGCTCCTAGGCCAGCAGACTGCGCTCATCTCTCTACGTTGTTGCTGTCTCACTCAATCGTTGAAAACACCATGCGTTGCGGCGAAGGTACGACGCCGGAGCGATGTCGCTGCGTCATCTTACATAGAAATATCTGTGGCGAGCACACGTGCGTTGCGGCGCCATGTTACTTTATAGGTACTTGCTATAGCGCCGCGCTAAAACGGCACACTATCCAATATTTATCAAAAAATCTGACGCTTTATGTCCCATTAAAAACTAACAGCAATAACATTCGACACCACCAATCAATAAGGGTTTCCTTAACTGCGCTCACCAGTTGGCGCCTCCGGCGAATGATACTGTCACTTGCTTGAGCCAGTTGGCGCCTCTAGCGAATTATGTGCTGTTACTTGCTTGTGGTTCAGATAGTGGGGCCAACTGGCTGCACACACTTATCTGTGACCCACCAATTCTTACGCGGGTTGCATGAAAACTTGGAGTCTTCACGCAATAAGGAGTCTTACGTGCCAGGCGCAACTGCAAAAGGATCTTTGATTTGTGATCCATTGGTCAACAATTTGTGTGTGTATTTGACAAAATGTAATTATTCGTTTCAGATCCTGCTGGCATGGTCTCTGGCGCTTGGCATAAATGGAGTTCTAACGGACATTATAAAACTTATAGCAGGCACGTAAAATTTCATTTCTTATGTTTTATTTTACTTTATGGAACCGACCTCATATATTTAAATGAAAGAAAAAACCGGAAGATCATGCTTTTGAGAGCGCCGGTCTAAACAAATGAAGTCTATTTGATTGTGAGCTGAACATTATGATCAGTTTTTACCTGACAAAGTGACTGAGTTTCTTCCGCCACTTCTTCTCAGCACCACCCCATATGTTGTCCCGAAGTGGTGGTAGGGCAAGCTATATTTAGGACGTGTATAAGTGCCCTGGAAAGGGCCTAACGCCCGTATTCGCAAACTATGCTTGCATAAGTGAATCAGCAAATCGAACTCACAGCGTTGAATGGAGCTCTTTGATTGGTTCGCGTGTCACCCTGTGCGTCCACGCGCACTGAGACCTCATAGTAATGTTTGTGAATACGGTTGTGTCCTACTAATATTAATAATATTATACGCGAAAGTTTGTAAGGAAAATGGTAAAAGGTATAATGTTTGTTTTGTTGCCCTTTTACGCAAAAACTACTGAACGAATTTTGATGAAACTACAGTATTATTGCCTAAACATCAGAATATTTTTTTATTTGTTTTGATTTGACCCAGGTCGTCCCAGGCCAGACTTCTTCTACCGCTGCTTCCAAGATGGTATAGAGACCGAAGACATGCAATGCAACGGGGACCCCATGGAAATTATGGACGGTCGCAAGTCTTTCCCGAGCGGACATAGCAGTTGTGAGTAAACTATGTAAAGCCCGGTCGCCGAGCACGTCAAATTTCGTCCAATGACCCCAAGCTGGGTAGCTCGTAAGCCTCGTAATTATGTTTCGCACAGTCGCGACAGCAATATAATTACGCGCGAGCGATAAGGATGGGTAGCTTGGGGTCATTGGACGAAATTCTACGTGCTCGGCGACCGGACTATATAGGTGTAACGTTTAACTCAGTCAGTGCCTGAGGTCTGGGAGCGGCACGGGAGGGTGTTTTTGAGACATCAAACGTTAGCGAGACTTCAAATGTATTCAGATTTATACGCTCTGTCACGTCATAATGTTGACATGTTACCTCTCCCGTGTCGAACCTTAATTTCGAACTCCTCCTATATTTTTCTGATTAATTTCGTTGCGGGTCCAATGACAGTTTAACTTTCCCCCGGGACAAACTACCTTCATTGGTTGGGTTTTTATGGCGGTCAAGCTGTAGATCCTGGCTACACAGGAGTTGCAGCGGAGGGAACGAGAGGTGGGAATAGTGCCGCACCCCTCCCGTTCCGCTCCTCATATATAATACCTCAGGCACTGACTCCGTTAACCTATAATATGTATTTTTGCAGACAGACACTTATTTACATATCAATCAGTAATTAGCTTAGCTATGCCTGCCTCGCATAATTAATTAGTGTATTTGTATGTTACTGAGCTATTATAATATACTCAAGGTTAAGACACTTACTAATGCTTACAAGAACATTAAAAGTAGCAGGCAAGTAGATCTATTGTTTGTCATTTCTCATTAACTTTACTCTGGAGGAAAGTCGATCTTAAACTGTGTCATGTAAATAAGGGGTCTAGTCTAACATCAATGCTAGTATCGTGCTCCCTCTGCATGGTATTCGTCTGGCTATCTGGGTTTGTGATGTTCCTACCAGAGTCGTGTCAATGTAGGGTTACCATATCTCAGGACTTATCTTGAGATTTCAGGATTTTTGGACTCTTCTCAGGATTAAATGCTCGTACTCTCTCTCTCTCACACTCGCTCAATGTATGTAAGCGGCTATCTCACTCACTCCTTCTCTAGTATCGTGGTGCTCCCTCGGAGAAGCATCCTACATCTTACTATTGCTGGCAGTGTCGCAGTCTCATGAGACTTCTGCTGTGTGTGTAAAGAATTCAGCTTCCAACGTTCCTACGCTAGTGCTCTATGGGAGTGGCATCAGTTTGGCTTTGATTTCCTCAGCGTGACGTCAGAGTGACTCTTTCTCTCACTCTCTCTTCTAGTGTCCTGGTGCTCCCTGGGCGTGGCTTCCGTCTGGCTCTGCGGTCGCCTCGGCGTTCTATCTCGCGGGCGCGGCAGCGACGCCCGAGTAGTCTGCTGCCTGGCGCCGCTGGTGGCTCATACTAGACTTCCAATGATCATAGTCTATCTCTCACACTCGCTCTCTTATGTGTGTAAGCGGCTGTCTCTCTCTCTCTCATATAGTATCCTGGTGCTCCCTGGGCGTGGCATCGGTCTGGCTGTGCGGTCGCCTCGGCGTCCACTGACTTCTAATGCACCTACTCTCTCTCACACTCGCTCTCTATGTGTGTGTAAGCGGCTGTCTCACTCTCTCCTTCTCTAGTGTCCTGGTGCTCCCTAGGAGTGGCATCAGTCTGGCTGTGCGGTCGCCTCGGCGTCCACTGACTTCTAATGCTCCTTCTCTCTCTCACACACACTCGCTCTCTAAGTGTGTTAGCGGCTGTCTCACTCTCTCTTCTAGTGTCCTGGTGCTCCCTGGGCGTGGCATCAGTTTGGCTTTGATTTCCTCAGCGTGACGTCAGAGTGACTCTTTCTCTCTTCTAGTGTCCTGGTGCTCCCTGGGCGTGGCATCAGGCTGGCTCTGCGGTCGCCTCGGGGTCGCGGTAGCGGCGCCCGAGTAGTGTGCTGCCTGGCGCCGCTGGTGTCACTGACTTCTAATGCACCTACTCTCTCTCACACACTCGCTCTCTATGTGTGTAAGCGGCTGTCTCACTCTATCCTTTCTCTAGTGTCATGGTGTTCTCTCGGAGTGGCATCCGTCAGGCTTTGATTTCCTCAGAGTGACTCTCTCTCTCTCACTCACTATGTGTGTAAGCGGCTGTCTCACTCAGCATCAGTTTGGCTTTGATTTCCTCAGCGTGACGTCGGAGTGACTCTCTCTCACTCTCTCCTCTAGTGTCCTGGTGCTCCCTGGGCGTGGCTTCGGTCTGGCTGTGCGGTCGCCTCGGCGTCCTTTCTCGGGGTCGCGGCAGCGGCGCCCGAGTAGTCTGCTGCCTGGCGCCGCTGGTGGCTCATACTAGACTTCCAATGATCCTACTCTATCTCTCACACTCGCTCTCTATGTGTGTAAGCGGCTGTCTCACTCTATCCTTTCTCTAGTATTGTGGTGCTCCCTCGGAGTGGCATCGGTCTGGCTGTGCGGTCGCCTCGGCGTCCACTGACTTCTAATGATCCTACTCTCTCTCTCTCACACTCGCTCTCTATGTGTGTAAGCGGCTGTCTCACTCTATCCTTTCTCTAGTGTCCTGGTGCTCCCTGGGAGTGGCTTCCGTCTGGCTGTGCGGTCGCTTTGGAGTCCACTGACTTCTAATGCACCTACTCTCTCTCACACACTCGTTCTCTATGTGTGTTAGCGGCTGTCTCACTCTCTCTTCTAGTGTCCTGGTGTTCTCTTGTAGTGGCTTCCGTCTGGCTGTGCGGTCGCCTCGGCGTTCTTTCTCGCGGTCGCGGTAGCGGCGCCCGAGTAGTGTGCTGCCTGGCGCCGCTGGTGGCTCACACTAGACTTCCAATACCCATACTCTTTTTCTCTCTCTCTCTAATTATGACTGAAAGCGCGTGTCTCACTCACTCCTTCTCCATCATGATTTTACACTATTCTACGTGTTTGAAAGCGGCTGTCTCACTCTCTCCTCTAGTATCCTGGTGCTCTCTCGGAGTGGCATCCGTCTGGCTTTGATTTCCTCAGGGTGACTTTCTCTCTCTCTCACTCACTATGTGTGTAAGCGGCTATCTGAAAGTGCTAGTCTTTCACTTACGCCTCTTTTAGTATCGTGGCTTACTACACTTCCAATGATCCTACTCTCTCTCTCTCTCACTCGCTTTCTATGTGTGTTAGCGGCTGTCTCTCTCTCTCTCCTATAGTATCCTGGTGCTCCCTGGGCGTGGCTTCAGTCTGGCTCTGCGGTCGCCTCGGCGTTCTTTCTCGCGGGCGCGGCAGCGGCGCCCGAGTAGTGTGCTGCCTGGCGCCGCTGGTGGCTGCGGCCTGCATCTTACTATTGCTGACAGTGTCGCAGTCTCATGAGATTTCCAATCTTACTAGGGGCTGCGGCCATTTGTGCGGTGTGTGTAACATTGCCCCTACTAGTCGTAGTGTGACTGCGGCCAATTGTGCTGTGTGTGAAAAAATTCAGCTTCCACCGCTCCTATGCTAGTGCTTTATGGGCATGGCATTAGTGCGACTGTCTCGCTCTAAGTATTAGTTTCAACCTCGAATACTCACTCTTACTAGTGTCGTGGTCAGAGTGACTCTCTCTCACTCTATGTGTGTAAACAGCTGTCTGAAAGTGCTCTAAAAGTCTCACTCAAGGCTCTTCTAGTATCATAAGTCTCCCTCACACCTCTTCTAGTGTCCTGGTGTTCTCTTGGAGTGGCCTCAGTCTGGCTCTGCGGTCGCCTTGGAGTCCTATCTGGCGCCGCTGGTGTTTCACTGATTTCTAATGCTCCTACTCTCTATAGCTAGCTATCTCTCTCTCTCGCTCTCTCTCTTACAACAGGCGTACTCTTTCTACGTGTTTGAAAGCGGCTGTCTCACTCTCTCCTCTAGTGTCCTGGTGCTCTCTTGGAGTGGCTTCAGTCTGGCTCTGCGGTCGCCTCGGCGTTCTTTCTCGCGGGCGCGGCAGCGGTGCCCGAGTAGTCTGCTGCCTGGCGCCGCTGGTGGCTGCAGCCTGCATCGCGCTGTCCAGGACTTGCGACTACCACCACCATTGGCAGGGTAAGTGGAAAGAAAAACATTTTTGGGTGCGTCCCCTTTCCCAATGTAATATCAAATTTAATGGATAAAGGGTTTCCTTAATTACGTTAACCAGTTGGCCTATTCGCAGCAGTGGCGGCGTAGCATGGCTTGGCACCCGGGGCGATCACCCCCCGTCATAAGTCCTAAGGCACCCCCTGGTACCCTCCCAGAATTTTGGGGTGAACTAGCGATTCAAAGATTGAAAGACAATCGCACCCCCCACCCCCCCCCCGTATCATGACATAGACCGCAGACTTGCCATGCAGATGCGCCAGTGAGTACTAATCTGCGCGACTTGTGTCACCCCTTGATGCTTGGCACCCGGGGCGGACCGCCCCCACCGCCCACCCCTTACGCCGCTACTGATTCGCAGACCACCGACTTTTAGTTGGCCGATAGTTGGGCCCGATTCTAAGTTGTTGAAGAATCAGCCGATACCAAATCGGTGTAATGTGCGCACTTTCATAAATGTCCATACTGATTCACAGCCCGACCCAACTATCGGCCAACTAAAAGTCGGTCAACGCTCGTCGCTCACCAATTGGCGCCAGTAACAAGGGACAGGATCTTACTCACCATTGGGCGCCAACTGGTGAGAGCAATTAAAAAACTCTAGTTTGAATTTTTATTCGGTCTAGTTTAATACATTTTTTAAGTTCACAAATACTGTTAGTTCAATAAAAATATAAAATAATAAAAGTCTTTAGGAACCGCATGCACTTAGAATGCGTTCCATAAAATGGTGCAAATAGTAAAAATAAAAACCTTATTTATTAATTAAAACGATGATAAACTATGAACATCATTTCAGCCACAGGACGTCCACTGCTGAACATATGCCTCCCCCATTGATTTCCACAATATCCGGTTAGTAGCGGCCTGCATCCAGCGCCTTCCCGCTACCTTTATGAGGTCGTCGGTCTATCTTGTGGGTGGAAGTCCTACGTCCGAACATGATTATAATTATGTATTTATTTCTAATTTCCAGACGTCCTAGTCGGATCGATCCTCGGCTTCACGACAGCAGTGTTCTGCTACCGTCAGTACTACAATCCTCTGTCCTCCGACCTATCAGGTATTCCCTACATAGTCTCTAACTCCAATATGGTCAAATACATGAACGGAAAATCAGACATCAGTCCAATCAAAGGAGACTGCAAGGAGATCGAGTCGACGCCGCTTTTAAACGGTGCGAGGAAAGAAGACAAGTGGATATAAAACCAGTTAAAGTAAAATAATAGAAAAAAAGACAAGAAAAAAGAAAAAACATGGTTAAATGGATTTAGGACTTAGACTTCGTTGTTTAACTTCATATTTATGAGAAAAAAGACAAGAAAAAAAAAGAAATACTAATTATAATATCAGAAAAAGACAAGAAATAACAAATTAAATGTTTTTACAATGGGACATCACATGAAAATATTTAAAAATATAACAGAAGAATAATAAAACACGGAAAAATAAAGTAACAGAAAGTGGAAGGAGAAAAAAGACGAAAAAATCAAATAGATATAAATAGGAACATTAAAACAAACAGTAGTAAAAGAAATAATGAACAGAGCAGTTGTAAATATCCATTCACGAGGACTTCCAATTTTAGCAGAGTAGAAATAAAAATTTACTTTAAAATCAAAAAAAACCTCACTGTGACGTCTACACAATAATAATGTTAACAGCATTGTTGTGTATAAACTTGTGGTCAACAACTCACCTGATGGAATTTTAGGCCAGAGAGAGGAAAAGAATTTAGAAAATTAGGCCGGAGTTAAGGAGCTTCACCCGGAATCCTCAACCACAGAGGAACTGGCTATCCTACCTCCAACTGCCGGAACAACAATGCTGTTAACATTGTTTATATGTAGACAGATTTAGGTAGCTACCGGACTTACACCCGTATTCACAAACATTACTATGAGGTCTCACAGTGAGTAATGTGTATGTTCTGAGTAGGTAAAGGTCTTATCACTAATCCATAGAGATGACTTGAGTTATGTTACAACGACGATGCAGTTAAACAATAGTTAAACTGTAAAACTAAAGTTACCAGTGCTAGTCTAACATTTGTTTGTCTATTCTTTAAGAATAGAAGTTTATAGGACGTTTTTTTTGTTGTGAACGAATTGATTGTTTATGGGAAGGCTTTATGAAAGCTACCAAACGAGATATTTTTTATTTATAAACCAATTTTTTTAACTGTGCACCTGTGAAATATTAGTGTTTCGAAAACCACCATTTTACAAGTTAATAAAAAAACAGTAAAATGAGGGCTACCGTATTTGAGTTCACCAGTTGGCGCCTTTATCGAAGTACAGTACCGACTCGCTAGTGGCGCCAAGTGACCAGTTGACAGTGTCAACTTGACGACACGTCAACTTGACACTTCAATCAATGAGACCTATAGTTTGAGCGTTTTAACACCACAGTCAATGAGACGTATAGTTTGATCGTTTACCAGTTGGCGCCATTGTCAAGCAAAGTCTTGTCATTCGCTAGTGGCTAAGACTTTGGCGCCAACTGATGAGCTAAAACACTGAAGCCTTCATTGGGTAATTAATACCAGTGAACTTTAAGCTTAATCCCAATATATTTTTTAGTTATTTGAAGGTTTAAAATCAAGCAATGATTATAGTCATTTGTGTTACGTACATAATTACGGGGAAATCGCGTTTTGGTACATTTAAAAGTACGTCAATTGACTGTGGTGATAATGAACCACTTGGCGCCATCGGCGAATAAGTAATTCGATAACGGCGCCAACTGGTGAACGGAAATACGGCAGCCATGATTCAATGCTGCCAATCTAACGACAAAAGAAAAAAGTAATTCCTTCTTTCGAAAGGTTTTAGTTCTTGGTGCACAGTTAAAGAATTTAATTATTTTTTGTGTTACATATTAAATACACCCAGTATTTTTATTTGTGTTACAATATACATATTTTCATGCTACATTATTGTAGTTTGTGAAATAACCGACTAAAATCGAAAGTTATATTCCAAGTGAGAAGTTAATTAATGTGTGATAAATGCATTTTAATATAAAGACATAGTTAAAATAGATAGTCGTCCAGTTATAATACAGAATAGTGAGATATAGCATTTAGAAGTCTGTAATGCCGTTTGCCGTTGTTATAGTCGTTTTTGAGGTTAGAAATACAGGGTGGAATTTTGTAATGCCACCTGGAGAGAAAGTACCCTTAATACTGTAGATAGAAAATTTTACTCAAAGAAGACATTCCTTTATTTTTGAAAAGAAAGAGAACTGCATTCAAAGATTTTCGAATTTTTTTCGATACAATACAATTACCATACAATTTTCTGTAAATAATTACAATAATTTTGATATCATAGTTTTCCTTTTATTTGATTTATCAAGTTTGTTTGAGAGATTTCATCCTTATCCTTATACTTAACCCTAACGATCGATGCAATAAAAATACAGGGTGTAATTTTTAACAGATTTTAGTTGGTTCGATTCCCGAGTGTAGCAAGCAAATTTTTGAAAATCTTTGAGTAAAATTTACTATCTACAGTGTTAAGAGTACTTTCCCTTCAGGTGGCATTACAAAATTCCACCCTCTATATAAAAAAAATGATTTTTTTGGCGGGAAAGTTAAGTCATGTTCATCAGATTTGTATTTAAGCAGAATGATGGGAAATAATTATGGATTTAAGGACGAAACACACTTATCAACCCGGAAACAGATCGTAACCGTATCAACTCGAGGTGGTCAGTATTCTTCGTATGAAACTCCGTACTGCAACGCAAAGATTGATGTTTAAAAGTCATGGACCTATAAAAAAAGGCGGACGGAACTCGCGCTACAACAAAACTGTGACGCAAAATTTTGGCGTTTGTCTATTGTGTGAGTGAATTTAGGGATGCCATGTTAGCCAAAACATTTTACCCATTTATTTTAAGAAAAACATAGATCGGCAGATGGTACTTGGAAATGTAGACAGAATTATTCCGGGCCATTTTAAAAGGATGAAAGGTGAATGCGTTGAGGTAGGCGCGAAATTTTCAATGTTCAAATTTTTTTACTTTGTTTGCAAGTCAGTGTGTCAGGGTATGTACATAATGTTGATCAAAAATGATTCACGCAGTTACAAATTACGAATCTTGTGTACATTATAATCATAATCTTATGCATCATCAATATATTATTATTATCTCTGATAGATTTTTTTTAACATACAACCTGACACTGACTTGCAATCAATGTAAGAAAATTTGAATTTCGCAGTTCCACATTTTTGGGAAGGATCAAATTTGCCTATGAAAATATATCCCATTAAAACACAATTATTATGATAAATTATTTTATTTCCATAGTATGCGTAATAAATAACTAAAAAGTCCTAAAATTATTATTAATTTCCCATATTTCGGGTAATTTTCCCACGTAAATAACTGAGAACACTGGTCTTTGACGTATTATTTTTTCGAGTGAATGACGTTTGATTTCAATTAATTTCAATATTTTAATGTCGGGAAATAAGTGATTGGATTATTATTTTGCCTGTGAAATGTGATTACTTAATTTTTGTTTGTTCGAACAGAACGATTTTTACACAATTTCATCACACAAGACATGTAGTATTCGTGTTGTTTTTTCGTTGCTTAAATGTGTCAACTGTGTGAAGTTTGCACTCGAAGTGGTGTATCAGGGTGTGAATGTGTGCGTGCCGGCCTGTACGTACAGGCAAGCTGGTGTATCCTAATGTCACAGTATTTTGTTGATGAGAATCCGTCCGACTTTTTTTATAGGTCCATGTTAAAAGTAGAATTTTTTGATTTATATTTTTAATCTCAAAAATCGACTTTGTTAGATGCATCTTTAAGTTTTAGCAATTTTGAAATGATTTATATTGATTATTGACCATAAGTGACTTTTACACGAATAATTAATTAATAAATAAAATAGATGAATCTTATTAATAAAAAAAACACTATCCTTTCATTGATATAAAAACGTTAATGTGTGACTAATGCCCGTTTTCATTCCCAATTTTTAAGTGACCACTGTGAAAACAAAATTCCTGTTATGTGTTACCATAGGTAGGGGTCACTTAAAAATTAGGGATTGATGGTGAAAACAGGCATAAGTATACTTACCTAGGTAGGTACTATGGGCCAGACTTCCAGCTACCCATTACCGGTCATGTCGTCTCGTTCTATCGCAAAGAATCGCCATTTGATAGAGCGAGAGAAAAATCGGGAATTGGTAGCTGGAACTATGGCCCACTCATTAGCATTTTTATTTTTCCTTTGTTTTTGGTTTTTGTATTATTTTTTTCTGTAATTCTGTAAATTACGACGAAAAAAAAGACAAAATCGTACGCATATTTAGAACGGTGTTATTTTTATGACTAAAAGGTTTATTTAATATAATCATTAATATAAAGAAAGAAGAAAAGTTGATTATTTTAGTGTATTGAATCTTTCTTTTGTATGTAATTATAATACGTAATGAAATAGATATGATCTAGCATGAGTGGCAAGATATTTTAAGTTTTAACAAACGAATATTGTTACCCCGTGGTATGTTAAACTTTTTTTTATATAAAATATACTTATGTATCAGCGTTAAATAGTTCGTGACACACAAAGTGGGCAAAAAGTTGACAACACAACCATTCCAATGAGGGCTATCGTTTTTATACTTAACAGTTGGCACCCCTGGCGATTGACAGGACCTTACTCTACAGTGGCGCCATCTTGATGAGTGCAAATGCGATAGTCCTCCTACCACTTTAGCGCCCACGAGTTGGTGCCACTGTCTTCGCGACTAGCAAGTGACAGGACCTTACTCTACAGTGGCGCCAACTGGTGAGCGCTAAAACGATAGCCCTCATTGTAACAAAGACGTGTTGCGAATTTCTTGGCTACTTTGGGTGTCACGAACTATATGACGCTGACTGTACCTATATTATTTAATTTTGAACTTTAATACCAGTGTTATTTATTAGTTTTATACATTTATATAATTTTAATTGATGTTAATTACAACGTGATTTTATTATAATGATGTTATGTACAAATTATCGAATTTATTTGTAATTGAAAGTATTGTGAACGTTTATATTGAGTTATTTTATTTGCTTGTTGTCATGAATGTAATTTTTTGTTAAAATACAGATGGATTCAAACTTCCAATGATTCTAGAGTGACTACGGCGCGCCGAAACATTGTTAAAACTGAAAAAAGTCAATGAGCTACAGATTTTGCTCCCAGTTGGCGCCATTGTCGAGTACGGTCTTATCTCTCGCTAGTGGCGCCAACTGGTGAAAGAAAATTTCTCCACAACTCTACTCTTATGCGAGGTTTAGACTAAAGCCCGGTCTGTGAGCACGTAGAATTTTGTCCAATGACCCCAAGCTACCCATCCTTATCGCTCGCGCGTAATTATATTGCTGTCGCGCTCACACACTCACTGCGGGCGCCCGTCGCACAGTCGCCAAAATTCTACGTGCTCACAGACCAGACTATAGCAATAAAACTGGCAGAAGTTAACTTCCGCAAGCTGTTTATAGATCGTTTCATCCACGAAGACGCGCCCCACCAATTTTTGGTCTCGGTCGCGCGGGGTGCGGGGAGTGTAGTCCGAGCAATCCGTAAGGCATTATTGTAGTGTTCGTGTGCACTCGTGGATGATTTAGCGTGTACTGATAACACTCAACATTAGCGGAAGAATGGTGGGGCGCGTCTTCATGAATGAAAAATAACTGTGGCAAGATAACTCTTGCAAGATTTGCACGGTGGTGACAGCTTGCGGAAGTCAACTTCTGTAAGTTTTATTGCTAGTGTAAACCTCGGTTTTTGAGACATTTTTACGCCGTTTGAAGCTGTTTTCCGACGACATCTTAATTGATGTTTCTCTAGCATTCTAATCAGAAGTATTTGTTAAAATTTATATTTGTATTGTAAAGTTTGAAGACATTATTAGAGATGAAACGGATAGTTGTTTGGCCGGATACCGGATACTGGATATCCGGCCAGCTGATAGGCCGGATAGCCGGATATCCGGCGGCCGGATAGTTGGCGCATTGTCTCGTTGCATGTCGTGACGAGTATAGTGCCGCACAGGTACTTCGAACGCGATCAGTGGGTCTATTAGTAGAATAGACTAGTCACACTTTTGAAAAATCGAATCCGTCCGAATAGAATGTCAGATTTTGCCACTTGTCTAGGGGGCAGATCAATTCAATTTCGGCTGCAATCGTGAGTGTGTGATTGAATAGCGAAAATTTAACTATACTGGTCATCACAAAAATCGGCCCACCTACGTTTTACAGTAAAACTCGTTTCTACTGACACAGTCATGGTGCCCCAACAATATTGGTGTTATTTGACAGCCCAATAAATATCCTTAAAGAAAAACACATTTAATTTCTTAATAAACGATTAACATAAACGCGATATACAATAAATGTGACTTGAAAAAAGACCTCACTTTGGGCTTACCTCTGGGATCAATTAGACCAATTTTTATGGTTATAAAACCAAATAATGATCTCACGTGTCCTCTTTAACAGATGGATAGCGATTAATCCCAACTTAACAGTTTTATAGCCATAAAAGTCGGCTCAAGCGTAACTACCTATTTTTTGAAGAAGTGACTCTGGATTCTTC
The DNA here is from genome assembly GCF_004193835.3 of Ostrinia furnacalis. Taxonomy (NCBI): domain Eukaryota; kingdom Metazoa; phylum Arthropoda; class Insecta; order Lepidoptera; family Crambidae; genus Ostrinia; species Ostrinia furnacalis. The sequence continues at coordinate 126,107 of NW_021137253.1, read as the reverse complement.
TACAGACACATTTTTGGGGTAAAAATGAAGTTTAGAACTAGGCTTTTAAATGGTGCCAATATTGGTGGGAAGTGAGGATGCATACGTTTGAAAGTGCTTGTCGCGGGAGGGTCGATCTTTGTGATGACCAGTGTAGTTGCATGATGTCATCAGACCATCAGTGAAAAAAAAATCGCCTATTTTATTTGGCAATATTTCGACATTAACAGACATTTACTATTTATCTATGTATTCGTCATTAGAGAGAATAGCCCAGAAAAATAAATTAGTTTTGAAAGGCCTTAATATGGCTTTTTTGTAACTTTTTGGACTTTAAATAAAAGCCGTCATTATTGTAAGCCATTTTATTGATATTTACCTCAAAGATTAATGTATTTCATTTTATTAATAGGAGATTGTCGTTTTTTTTTTAATATCCGGTATCCGGCCGGATAGTGAGTTACTATCCGGTATCCGGCCGGATAGTAAATTAGGGCCGGATATCCGGCCTACCGGATAGTTGCCGGATATCCGTTTCATCTCTAGACATTATGCATTTTATTACGTGAGAAAAATGTAAATTACCTACTTATTGTCAAGTGTTGTTACTTGTTAGTTTTTTTATTTACAATTATTGTGATAGTTACTTTTATTTACGTTACCACTAAAGTAGTGATTGTGATTATTTTTTAAACAGAACATCCTATACAGAGTATTTGTACTTAAATTAAAAACATGCCAAAATGTAAAGAAAACGATATAAACATTTGTTATTAATAAATTATTTATTATTTAAAAGTTTTAATCAACATCGTAAAGTACAATTTTAGAGAATTAAATATTTTATTACTGTACTAGTCATTTTTATTGTAAAACCTAGTAAGGAAGATGAACACGCACAAATAAAGCTCACTCGCCTTCGTGAATTGCAAGAACTATAAGACCTGTTATGTTACCGTAGGGGTCACTTAAAAATTTGGGATTTGTGGTGAAGGTGCCTTAGGGAAGTAAATAAAATCGTATATCACATCAAATTCTTTATTATCATACTTATTAACACATTTCATGCACTATTACATACATTTTAAATCATTCGTAGATCATTCATACAATACAATTAAATAATAATATCACAACAAAATAAATTATCGATATGACTCTTTATGCATTGTTTTTATAAATTAAACAGTTTATTACAATATTTAGATTTGGAAAAAATATTGTATTTATTCTTTCTAACTTAATTTTCACAACATCCCTGGTTCAAAATATCGTGGCATATTTACCCGACTGCGCAACGCAAAGGTGGGTAATGTTTTAGAAGTTTTCTTTTCATGTTTAATGGTACATCATACCTATTAAAATATTTTATATTATGTAATATTTTTGGGTACATCTAGGTTCTATATTTTACATAAATTACATATTATAAAGACTAAAGATTTTGAATTTCTTTACTAAATTAAAGTACGCCAATATATGGGATATCTATTCAAAAATAACAATTCTTTATTAGCCTTAGGGACTAGAGCTAAAACATTATTTTTTACTAACTAATAACATCCATTTGTTATTATAACTTAATCCAATAACACCCTGTTGACTACAGATTTTTAAAGCCGGGTCCGTGAGCACGTAGAATATTGTCCAATGACCCCAAGCTACCCATCCTTATCGCTCGCGCGTAATTATATTGCTGTCGCGACTGTGCGCCGGGCGCCCGCAGTGAGTGTGCGAGCGCGAAAGCAACATAATTACGCGCGAGCGATAAGGATGGGTAGCTTGGGGTCATTGGTCAAAATTATACGTGCTCGCAGACCAGAATATAGTCTAAACCTCGCTTAAGAGTAGAGTTGTGGAGAAACAAGTTGGTGGTCTGCGTCTAAAGTACGGCCAACGAGAAGCGATACCAAATGTAAACAAACCCAATGTCATGGTCATTTGAAATAGCAGGGGTTTGACTTTGACATATTTTGGTGGGAGAACGAGACATTACGACAAATACACAAGATGGGAAGAGACAGAATAGATTGTCAGTTCGACAGTCGAACGAATCGACCTTTTGTATCGCTGCTAGTTGGCCGTACTTTAGGCTAAATGTTAATTATTATTTTAATTCCGGATGTAGTGGAACTATCTTAGATGATATCTGATAACACATCCGATATGCAATCAGAGATATTATTTTGATTTTATTATTTTAATCCGTTGGAATCCTCATAAATTATAGATCGCACAACGAAAATTGAGGCGAATTCATATTATGGTACTCACTCACGTAATATTTGCATACAGGAACACACATACATTCAAGTTCAAAATATATCGAATACACTAGCTACCTAGCTCTTGCTAAATATAACGAGTGCAAGAGAGACAGAAAGCGCTTGTCAGTCACACAGATCGTTTCATCCACGAAGACGCGCCCCACCATTCTTTCGCTAATGTTTGAGTGTTACCGGTACGCGCTAAATTATCCATGAGTGCACACGCACACTACAATAATGCCGCTCGGATTGCTCGGATCAAACTCCCCGCACCCGCTCAAAAATTGGTGGGGCGCGTCTTCGTGGATGAAACGATCTATTTACATACACGATACATTCCATTTACACCGGTCTGGACCTGGCTTTATACAAATCTTTGCTTGTGTTGATGGCCTCAAGTCTCCCTGCGCGATCTATAATATTTAGGCCCAGAACAGACGGTGAAACGCAACTGCAACGAAACTGCAACTTTGTGAGGATTCTGATGAATGAAACTGAAACTTTCAATCTGGTCGCGTCATGTGTGGTCTCTCAACGGACGCTATGGCAGAAATTTAGATGCAACTCCAAAGTAACTAGCAGTTGCAGTTTCGTTTCACCGTTTGTTCTGGGCTTTAGTCTTCTTTTTAAATGCATTTTAGTTATTTACATACACATCTTAATAAATTATTTAATCAAATCATATAAGAAACGAAAATTATTACCATATTATCCTCTGCATTTGTTCAAAATTCTCCCATTTAATTTCTTTAGTGAAAAATACATAGAAAAAGGCAACATTAATAATAGAATACCACAAGAACTCTAGAATTACATACTTGTACGTGGGTGGTCGGAAACGAAGCCTACAAATCATGTATGGAACCAAAAAGTATCTTATTTCAATCATCTTTTGGAAACACAACGATATAAAAATGCTAACACAGAATGAAATCAACAATGAAACGCAGTTATGCTTCCGTAAGTTCTCATACAGATTCAGCAAAAGGAACGTGTATATGGGCACCATTACGTATCTGGCAAAATTGTATTTACCGTACCAGCGGTTCCAGATGTAAAATGTGTAGTGACGGTTATCAGCGAGCAAATATGGGTGAACTAGAGTGTTGACGTGTACTATGGCTAACATTAACAATGCGATAAGTAAAACTCTAGTTTTGTTTCTGAAAATCAGACTCAGCGTATCCGGCACCTTTGATAACACAAACGGTAGGCCAAAGAATCCGTAGAATAGCAAAAAGTAAAATAGCTGAGGTATGTGGATAGTAACCTCGTGCGCTTGCTTATCACCAAAAGCAACAGAACCGTTGAACACAAGGAACGTTGCAAATGTTAGTATAATGAACAAGTGACTGGCAATTGTCTTTGCATCTCTGAGCGTTACATATTTAAAAAACGTCGTCAAATATGTGCCGGAATGGTATTTGAGAGCAATCCAGAAGTCTTCAAATTCATAATGGCGTTTCAATTTCGATGTATCTGTGTCTCGTCCTATCAAAGAGTTTTCACCCAGCTGAACAGAGGTCAAGTTTCGGTTGCCGAATACTCGGGAGCTTTTGATGAAAACCTCCAGACATTTATGGCCGAAAAACATTATTACCCAAGCGATATTTGTCTGTCGCATCGCGATAGCTGTTATACCAAACGAAATTATAAACATATGCCGATTATTTAAAGAACTCACTGCTGAATACAACAACAAGAACGTCAGCGACCAGACGTCAGTGTAATAAACAAAAGAGAAGAAATACAGCGGAGGGAGTGTACTTAACGTGAACACTTGAGCCATTAGTAAATAAATGTCTAGTCCTCTTCCATAAATTAATATTAAAAGGAACATGATGATTAGGAAGTTGAAACATGAGCCCATCAGGTTCGCGAATCGAAGATTGTAGATGTTGCATGAGAAAAACATGTTACCGAGGTGTGTTGTGGTGATGACGTACAGGCCAGGCGGTGTGGTGATCTTCGGATCGTAGTGGCTGTAATTTCCAGCGCAGAATACCTTTCCTTGGGGTATGTGGAAGAGCTCATCGATGACTATGTGGCTCGTAGCGAATATTTTGTCAAACAACGTTTTGGATATTGCAAAGTAGAGTATTAAGGCCCCTAAATACACGAGCCGCCTTTTAGGAAACCAAACTCCTAATATGTAGACCATGATTTCAATGTTGGATATTGGTTATCTGTAAAAAATTAATAAGTACATTGGAATTGTAAATTGCAAAGCCTAAAGCCCTAGGCTTAAATTTTAGATGTTTGATGAAATAGTAAAGGATTTGTAGTTTTGATATAAATAAAAAGTAAAACAATTAATTTTATAAAATGTAGATGTGCAAGTCTATGATAATAATATTCTATTCTATGAAATTATAGGAGATTACTCTAAATCACTACCTATGCTGACTACACGCAATAATAGACTAATTACACCTTATTACAATCCTTGAAGGTCCTTTAAGAAAGCCGAATTACGGTAAAACTGAGTAATTTTAGAAAAATAATAGAAAAAGTATAGTGATACAAAATACATGGCTAAATTACCTCGGGAAAAGGAATTATCGCAACTATTGTAGCCTTATCACTGGGAGACTAATTTGCATTCTTATTATGTCAGTTTGGAGCACATTTTACATTAACATTTCAGAAAAATACAACAAGCCGGGCGAAAATTACTGACAAGAAGAATGGCGCACAGATGAGACAGGGACAGATAGGAAACGGCCCTATGATTGGTCCGTTCATAGTAAAAGTTCCGGCATCTATGGACTTCCATTGGGTAGCGCTAAAAAAAAAAAAAGATCGTAACTTTTTAATAACGACTGCCTTAGCGACGTTGCAGTACCGCTTTAATATATTTTATAACGAGTAACGTTACCGCACCAATAACGGTACGGGTACATTATTATTTCAAATTATTTATAGAAATAAAAAACCAAATACATAAGTTTTATTAAAACATTTATTTCATAAAAATACAACTTAAAAACTAATGCATACAACTATCGACAAAATTACAAAGGTGGTCCTATCTTTTGAGGACTTGAGTCTGAACATGAAGTACATCTTAGAATCTGAACATGAAGTACATCTTAGAATTATCTACACGTTCGAAGATATTATACCAAGCGGATGATTTCTTATTCCGTAAGGAAAATTACAAAATAATAATGGAATAAAAAATCATCCGCTGAACTCGATAATTATAAGTAAGCACCATAAACTTAGGAAACTATGAAATACTATTAGTAAGTAAAACTATACAGTCATTAATTCACAGAATCATCAACTGTAGGTTTTTAAGAAAAATAAAAGAAAACCTAGGTCCAGTACTTAGTTTCGGAGCCTCTTCAATACAAACAAACAAACAATCATAATAATGTCATCTTATAACTAAAATTTGTGTAGAAAAAAATATACTACGATTTTCTTTAACTTGCGTAAAACTATACAGCCATCAACAAAAGACATTATCTACTATAAGGTAATGAAAAAAAATTACCTACTTAACAGTACAATTTTCCATAATAAATTATGGTATTAACAAGTAATTATCAGTTTCCAAAAAAGTGAATAATCTACTGTAAGTTTCTAAAAAAAAAAGACGACAGTAAAATGTACCCTAATAGATTTATAAATTATTTTTTTATACAACAACTGGATTTTCTTTGACTCAAGTAAAACTATACAGCCATTAACAAAGAAATTCACAATAAGTACATTCTTGAGGCAAAAATAACAAAAAACTTTAGTTAAAAAAACTATACACTGGGCCGGAATCTGAAACAATTAGAATTACATTATTATGATTCTTATTACAAATAATAACACCAATAACAGACTGAATAGGCGGTTTATAATAATAGAAAAAGAACTCAAATTGGCGACTTGTACCCGCACGTGATGTTTGTCGACGCTTATTCCTTTCATATTAAACCAGATTCAATTTGGTGTAACATTTACAATATTATTAAGGATAATACTACTACATACTGGGTGGCTCTTTAAGGTGTTGCCATTTTTTATGAGCGACTCAGAATTATTAGTAAGTTAATCGATTTACGTAAAGAGCAGATTTTTTTTATTTATTTCACAATTTAATATTATCAAAAACAGCATGCGTGGACTTATCCATGAAATCACAGTCATTGTGGCGCACGAAAATAAACCTTTAATGCCTTTACAACTTAAGGTATATGCACATGCGCATTATCAACAGATTATAGAGCAGTAGCGTAGTCAATACTGCGTTACCGCAACATATTTATGAACAGCTTATGATTACATTTGTCTGAATTTGTTTTAGTTTTGTATGATCGTTAAAACGCTTACAATATTTTTTTAAATTGGCACTGCACTTATATTTATGAACTCGACTGTACATAATTTACATTTAAATGATATTATTGAGCGTTTGTCAAACCTACCAAATTTGGGGCTGTATCATTGCGGCAGTTTTTTCACTCAATACCTTCATTTTCTTGATCGTTGACTAGGCAAAATAAATATGTGGCGCAATAGCTCATACGCTTTCGGGCTCCGTTTAAAAAAAACCAAAGAGTCCACCTTTTGTTTGTGTGTACCGCCTCTGCTTGATGGGTTTATTTGCAAGCTGAACCTGAAATAATTAATAACAATAGTATAATACATGTAAAGGCACTGGGTCTCTATCAGAAGGAACTCTAGGGGTGGAATCTCCATTGGCGTGGGTTAACGGGCAAGGAGATAATATCTTGGATGATTGACAATCACTTTTCCTACAATTTAACGTTGCACCAAACTCAACACGCTTTCAAAGATAACCTCGCAGCCGCCTGCTCACACTTGACATGACAAAACTGATTGACAGTTACCTTTTTCTGCGCATTAGTCGGGTGTTACGTTTAGGAATCACAAACCTTCCGCTCCACAGATTTATACAGATAACATAATATTAAGATTGGTACTATTAATCATCAATAATAATTTGCAGGATCTGTGTCCGGCGCCGACACATGTATTAAACATATTATAAACGCTTACTTAAAATTAATTATCTTCTTTGAAAAAAGCATCAAAATAATTAATATTAATAATTTTAGAAGAATACTAGCGGTCGCCCGCGACTTCGTACGCGTGGATCTCGTTTTACCCTCTTCATGTATCTTACGCGGTTTACATTTTTTCATACAAATGTTTTTTCCCGCTAATTCCCGTTCACGTGGGAATTTCAGGAATTCCTTTCTTAGTGCATCTCTACGGTACCTAAGCTACGTCCCTTCCAAATTTCAAGTGCCTAGGTTTAGCCGTTTACGCTGTGCGTTGATCTATCTTACGCGGTTTAGATTCTTTCATACAAATGTTTTTTCCCGCTTACTCCCGTTCCCGTAGGAATTTAAATAAATTAAATACATTATTATGATACCTTAGGACGCAGCAATAATATTATCCATAATGACAGATGTGGCTCTGATGTAGATGGCAGGATATAGTTTCTGAAATATTTAATAAAACATAATTATAATTTATTACACAATTAAAAAATCAGCATAAAATAAACCTATAAAATTAATTAAGTATGATGGTATAACCTGTGTTATAACTATGTAAAATTAATTTAAAAAGATAGTTTTATAAGATAGAATACTGCAACCTCTACTAAATATAAATATATTGGCAAAATCCTGTAAAACTTAATGTACAATTAATTATCATACAAAACAATATAATTTAAATAACTCAAGAAAGAGTTTTCTTTGCAGAATTAATATAGGTATTGCTTTGACTCATCAATTTAAAAGTACTTAGGTATTATTTACAACTGAGTTGAACATACCTTCACTCACAGCATTATCTGGCAACAACATTGAATTGAAGTTATCTCTATTAGCAGCTAGAAAGAAAAAAAATATAAATAATCATCTATTGCAACATCCTGTATTGAAATCTTAAATGTTAAAATTAATGTTTCTATTTTTATTGGTAAGTTACCGTGTCAATAATACAATTTATTTGGTGCCTAATCCAAACAAATAGAATAAGGATAATTTGTTTTATTGAAATGTAGTAAAATATCTCTTTCTATTTTAGTTTTATTGACTAAGTAGATTGATCTTAAAATAAAAGTAATACTTAATTAAGAACATTGTTTACTTTTTTAGTCAAATCAAAAAATTTAACTTTCTTTATCGTATAGACTAATTAAATTATTACTTGCAAAACACTTATTTATGGTTGAATCTAGGTATATACTTACTTTAACTTACTGGATGACCTGATCAGCAACAGCTTGGATGGTCGCCGAGATGTTATTATTTTCTTCATGGATAAATAAAAAATAGGACATCCATTCATCATTGTCATAACCAATAGATTGTTTTAGATTTATTTATCCTCAAAATGTGATTGGCAGACCTGAAACAAAAATCAGTCAGTTCAGTACTAGGGAAATTGCAGCAAATTTTATAGCAATTTGGAAGGTTGTTTAATAACCTAAAAATATGACTTGCCTTTCTTTGACGAAGTTGCTCCTTTGTCATAGTTCCTGATAAAGGATTTGCAGGCAGGAGGTACTGTATCCTTAGAGCCTGCAATGCTTCATCACGTGCTAGAGAAAAAACCCTGGACTTGGTGGACGAGCAACCAGTCACGATGCATTTGGTGATATTAAGAAACCATCTGGTTTATACGGTAAACAATGTAAATACGGTAAAATGACCATTATTTGTTTGCTTTTATTTCCGAATATTTCGGAATCAAGATTTTTTTCTCGGAATTTCGAAAAGAATTGAGTGAATGAATGATTGATTGAATGAGCGAGCAAAATCAGCGAATGAATGAGTGGATACCTCTAATCCATATCTGTGGTCCTGTCAATGTCATTAAAATGACAGTTGACGTAAAGGATGCTCTTTTTTTTTTTAATTGGCCCAATCCTACAGGCTATGTTTGCTGAGATTATGTGGATGCTCCTAGAAATGACATTTGACTAACCATCTGTCAAACACTATGGCGTTTCCACCCCGTGGAATGGCGGCGGCGCGGCAAGTTTTTTTTTTGACATTTTTTTGCAAATGAAATGAACTAAACGTAATTATTGATTTTGTGGAGAAAGTAAATAAAGAAAGGATATTATAATTTATAAATTATGCTTATAACTAGGTAATGAATTTTATCAATGAACTGTAAATTAATTATATTTCTTCAAATGTTTTAATACACACGTACTTATTTTTATTGTAAGATAACTAAACGCAGTGTACCCTTTTTTCGTTACACGCAGCATAAAAATCCAATTTACTTTTTTATCTCAGTTTAATTAATCGAAAGAAGTTTAAAATTTACTCGCCATATCATTTTTATTTCAATTTTTTTTAAGAAAATTAATTTTGTTTTGTACCTAATTTTCGTAATTGCTAATCAATTTTTTTTGTTATTCAAATATCAACATTAAACATGAGGACACAGTGAAATGAAACGGATTTTCATCGGGCATGTTCCGTTTACATTTTATTATGATTATTTGCAAAAATTGGACTTGATGAAGCCATGTGATAGGTAGTTTGAAATCTGAGTTTTCAAGTTTATGGAATGTGGTAAATAAGAACACAATTTGATTTCATGATGACAGCTCGCCAACGGTTTTGATCATTTTTGAAAGTATTTCACTAATTTTAGTTGTTTTGTTACAAATAAAATGCTTGAAAGCTTTATATTATAGCAGTATTAGTGTTTCTTAAAGTGTTAAATATGGAAGCCAACGATTTTGTTGCAAAATTAAAGGCAAACGGGACTGATGAAGATGTGTGTGACTTGAGCACAGTTTTTGTTGAATACAAGGCGATTTTGAGTGGTTTGGGTGCTAAAGATAAAGCACCCTTCTCCTTGAATGTCCTCTGCATACTCTGCAGGTATGTATTAGTACTTAGATCCTTGTTAAAATACATTAAACATCAATATTTTTTAGATTCAGTCTGTACCATGCTCTGTCATTTTGATCCGGATTTTGCATGTTATATTGCTTGATATTGAAGTTTTTTGATTCCATAGATTCATTTCTATGTAGTTCTGATATTTCTATTGCTGTTATGCATTAATTTAATAGTGTATATCTAGCAGAAAACTCAATTTGGAATCTTCTTTTCTACTTTATTAGTCTGACCATTTGCAAGTGTTTTACTCACAAATTTTAATAATGCATTTGGATACAGATATCCTCTTTATTATCTAGTACTTCAGTGAAATAGGTAAGTTACTAGTTTTATTCAGTACAAATAAAAAATAAGAAAAAAGTTTTAAGTTTATCTTTTTAGTGTGAATCCCAAAGCACACAGCTAGTTTTATGACTTGATGAGTGACTGACATGATATCTTAACTTTTAGTCTAAATTTTTTAAATCTTTAAGGGCTGATTTTTCAATCATCGGATAACTTTTAACTGAAGAATAAGTTTGGCATATTGATAGTTTCAGTATGGGGAATATGTCAAAATGACAAGTTTATTCCTCAGTTAAAAGTTATCTGATGATTGAAAAAACGGCCCTAAATAAATAAAAAGCTTTTATTTCCCCAAAAACAGTTTGGTTACAATAAATGGATTGTTAAAAGATATTTGTTTAGCTAATTCCTATGGCACCCTGTGTGAGCAAAAGCCTCCAACTTGCTCCACTATTGCCTGTCCAGTAGCCTTATTCACGTTACAAAACTTCAACGACAACAAATCGCTGAGTTGTGATCCAATCGAGTAATCGTTCTATCGAAATGACCCTTGTGAATACGGATTTAGAACTGTTTTTTTCTGTTGTCAACGAGATTTTGACTGTGTCAAAGTTCGTGAATTAGGCCACTGGGCTAGATCAAGCTAATTGTTGCCTGCTGTTCTCATAATGTCAATTCTTAACACTGTGTCTTTCTTTTTAATCTTTAAGTCCAGGGTTTCCCAAACTTTGGGTCGCGACCCAGTGGTAGGTCACGCACGAGCTAACATTGAGTGGCCCTGCCTGTAGAAAGTCCTTTATTTCAGGTATATTGATAATGGTTAAATTTCCTATAGGTGGGTCCCGTGTTTGGGAACTTGTATTAGATGAGTCGTAGCCCAGACAACTTTGGGAACCACTGCTTTCTTCTTCTTCCTCGGTCCCTCACTGATGAGGGTCACGACCACAGATAGTGTTCCTCCACAGACTGCGGTCATAAGCTGTGTGGACCGCACGATGCAAACTCCCGCCCACTGTCTTCCTCACCGCGTCCGACCATCTCGTCGGTGCCCTGCCCCGAGCCCGTCTTTAGTCAGTTCTTATTTCTCACCTCAGAACATTAATTTTCAGGAACCTGGACAAAGTTCCAACATGGCGGGACCGTATCGATGCCAGGTTGCTGCTAGAACTGAGCATCAGCTGTGTGCGAGAGACCAGGTGCTCCGACAAGCCGGAACGAGTCAAGACGTTGGCTTGTATCTACCATATCCACAAGCATGCTGTCAAAGTGGTAAGTAACTGACTAAAGCCCGGTCTGTGAGCATGTAGAATTTTGTCCAATGACCCCAAGCTACACCCATCCTTATCGCTCGCACGTAAATTTATTGCTGTCGCGACTATTGATGTGCCGTTCCCGAGAACGCTCTCTCAGCTGAGAATATTCTCGGGAGCGTTCCCGGGAGCGTTCTCCTAAGTGAGAAAGGTTGAGAATCATGTTTATCTAATGGAAATAAATAAACTTTCTTAAGTAAAATAGTATTAAATTAAGTCAACAGATAAGTGTATATTAAACAATACACTCTATTTGCAGTGAAAGGCTATATTCTCAGTGTTCCCGAGAATATTCTCGGGAACTTTCTCGGCAATATTCTTGGCAACTGCACCTTTATTATATTTTATTTTTTTCGTCGTGAAATGTCGTTTTAATGATATGTAAGATGACAGAAATTTATTTTTACATGTAATTAAATAATGTAACTGTCCATTTTTTCGTTCTTAACACGCTCTTATTAGGTTGTTGTGTATGTAACTAACTATGTAATGGAATCTTAGAATCGGAATTACACGCACTTCTAAGTCTTGTATTATCATGAAACTTGGCAATTATATGTAGATTAGAAATGGCAATACAATATTGTGGTACCAGCTGGTCTGATGATGGGACTGGAAGGTGGCCAAAAGAACTCCTAAACGAAACGGCGGAATCACATCGAGTTTGGGTTCATTGGATGTTTTTTTTCAAATTATGGCCTACTTTTTAGCGGGATCTGGGGGCCCCTTGTAACCCCGGGGCCCTGGGCTGCAGCCCAATCAGCCCATAGGTAGATCCGGCCCTGACGGCAGATTGTACGGAAGATCAAGGAGTATAATCAGCCACTTTGCGTTTGTGAACTATGAGAAAGCCTTCGATTCGTTTGAAACATGGGCAGTGCTTCAGTCTCTTCGACTGTGCCAAATTAACTATTGATATATTAAAGTGTTGAAAGGCTTGTACAAACACGCCACAGTGACAGTCCGTTTTAAGATCAGGACCCGAAACCTATCCAGTTGCAGCGAGGGGTGAGACAGGGAGACGTCATCACCACCGCCCTGGAAGATGTTTTCAAGCTTCTGGGCTGGAGCGGATTCAACATAAAAATCAACGGCGAGTACATCACCCAGACAGCAGACGATCGTAGTCATGGCTGAGATCGTGGAAGATCTAGGCACAATGCTCGATGGCCTCAATAGAGTCTCTCAACAAGTGGGTTTCAAAATGAACATGGACAAGATTTAAAAATGATGTCTATTGTTGACAATATACCTGGGACAAACAGTCCAGTTAGGTAGATCCAACTTCGAAAAAAAGGTCAATCATCGAATCCAGCTCGGCTGGGCAGCCTTTGGGAAGCTTTACGATATTTTCACGCAGCTTCTCCGTCGCGTCGCCACTCCACTTTAAATCCACTTTAAATCCGCTTGGAATCCGCTTGCAATCCGCAAGGGTGGCAAGGGCCTTAAAACTCATAGGCACACTGATGTTGAAATACCGTAGCCGAGTCCTAAAGCCGCGGTACGCGTTCGCCACGAAAAGAGTGAGCAAGACAGCAATATCTCACTCACAAGTTTCATGCCTTGTAAGTTGTTTATAACGACTAGTCTTAACGCCCAGTTAATAAAACATCGAAACATCACAAATAATATCACATATAAAAGACAAAATTAAAATTAAAACTAAATGTATTCTGTCGAGAACACTGAGAATATTCCCGGGAGCGTTCTCGGTTCTCGAGAATATTCTCACTGGGAATATTGCCGGGAACGAGAACTTTCTCAGCGGCACATCTCTAGTCGCGACTGTGCGACGGGCGGCCGTAGTGAGTGTGCGAGCGCGACGGCAACTCAGACTATACACGCTTCATACATTATAGACTTAACCATTAACCAGGCTCAAAAAATGTCTTTGGTTTTCTTGAAACATATCTTCATAGAATAAAGTTCAAATTGATATGGGCTCTGTGGATACCAGAGCCTGGTCAAGGGTTAAATTACAAGTTCATAGCAGAGTCTTTGTAGCAGCAGATGATGTGAAGTCGAGACGCACTGATTTCCATGTTTGTCCATTCATTCATTTCAACCAAATGATGTCCACTGCTAGACAAAGGCCTCCCCCAAGGATTTCCACAACCACCAGTCATGTGCTGCCCCCATCGAGGTACTAGCTTTCTAAGTATTTCTATGACATACCTTCTGAAGACATGCTACTTATGGATGGTATTTCATAGTAATACATAGCCTTTAGTCTGAAGGCTTTAGAGCGCTTTCACATTTAGGTAACACTAGCGGCCGCCCGCGACTTCGTACGCGTGGATCTCGTTTTACCCCCTTCATCTATCTTACGCGGTTTAGATTTTTTCATACAAATGTTTTTTCCCGCTAACTCCCGTTTCCGTGGGAATTTTGCAATATCCTGTTGTAACTAAGCTTTACGTTTACTAAGGTACCTGCATGCCAAATTTCAAGCGTCTAACTTAAGCGGTTTAGATTTTTCATACAAAAGGATTTTCCCGCTAATTCCCGTTCCCGTGGGAATTCCTAAGTATACTATAACCTGCCCAGGAGTATGAAGAATAATTGTACCAAGTTTCGTTAAAATCCGTCAAGTAGTTTTTGTTTCTATAAGGAACATACAGACAGACAGACAGACAGACAGACAAAAATTTTACTGATTGCATTTTTGGCATCAGTATCGATCACTAATCACCCCCTGATAGTTATTTTGAAAATATATTTCATGTACAGAATTTACCTCTCTACAGATTTATTATAAGTATAGAAGATTAGCAGCGCGACAAACGCGCGACAGACGCACTGCCGAAAATTTCATACTATGTGACAGCGAATGCCTGCCTTCACATTATAAAAACGCCGCTGCCGCGCTGCTGTAATGTGTAAGAGTAGGCGCACACCGTTGATGTTTTGTCGGCCGATAGTTTAGTCGGGCAGTTGATCAGTATGGGCATGTATGGGAGTGCGCACACTACGCCGATTCGATTTGGCCGATTCTTCATACAAATTAAAATCGGGCACAACTATCGGCCAACTAAAAATCAACGGTGTGCGCCTACTCTTAATATGCCAAATGACCAGTAACTTTTATCTTTTCAGCACTCAACAATCCCACCAGAGCTCATTCTCAAACTATCATTTATGCCATTCGAATACGACACAAAACATTTGCTTCACGAATACAGCAAAACGTACTGGAGTATACTCACCGACCGTATCACGTATATGGAGAAACTCAAACCAAAGATCAATCTGATGAAACTGCTGCCAAAACTCATTGAAGACACTGTCAAAGTTATCCAAATATTTGACACCGTTCAGCTATGTGTGAATATATTAACGTTTTTAATAAAGAAACTTCATTTTCTGTACAACGATTTAAATGCCAAAGAACTGCACAGTGTTTTTAGACAAATATTCCAAAGTATACAAGCGAAGACTGATTTGGGTTCGTTTAGAAAGTTGAAAGAGAAAGAAACGATGGATTTGTATCAGAAATTTAACGATTGCTTTTATGTGCTCGCTGAGAATGCTTCGAAATTCCAATTCAAAGGTTGCAGTCTGACTTTGGTTGCTGAAACTGCCAGGAGTTGGTTCGAACACAATCCTGAAGTTTTAAATTGCATTGATACTTTTTATTTGAATGGATTTTGTAAAATAATCGAAAACACAAACGAAGCTTCTACAGTTGAAAGTACACTGAACCAAATTTTAGCTGCGTTTGTCAGTCATGAGAATCTTTATGAAAAAATAATGAAAGTAACGTATCCATTTTTGAACCAAATCGTCCGGCTACTCATTGACAATGCCGTAACAATCGCAGATTGGTCTCAAGTCTTCAACTCCAAGATTCAGTACAGCTATCTGAATGTGATCATGTATCTTTCAACGAAGAAAAGCGATCAGTTTTTGAAATGTGACAACTGCAAGGTGAAATCAGGTCTCCATGACACCTTACGCTTGCTATTCCTAATCAAGCACTTTCCATACACATCCATCGCTCAAAATATGGACGTGAAACCTATACTGCCAATTTATTACAAACTAGTAACAATTCAACACAAAGTATTGCACGAATTACGAGCATTAGGTTGTGCAAATCACGAGAAATGCTTCAGAAAGCTTCAAACGGACAACCATAATACAGCTATAACGTTGAACAAGGCTCACTACTACGAATACTCGATAAAACTCTTCAATTTGTACGTAGAATTGGAGATTCATCATTTTAAAGACACTAGTGACTTGAAGAATATTAGCAGAGCGCTGTACAACAAAAGTATATGCGAACTGGACTTCAAATTGTACGAAGAATCCTTAAAAGATGCATATTTGAGCTTGCTTTTCTCGCTGCCAGATGGATTGAAGACGGAGAAACATATGAGCTTAGTGATGGACATAAAGGCTAAAGAATTGAAGTCGAAAACTAACGAGGACGAAAACAAAGACGAATTCCAGCTGTTTTCGGTTTTAGAAGTATGTAAAAAGATGTTGGAAGAGAAAAAGTACGGGAATTTGAAACCTTTTGTTTGCCATTTGAAGTTTAGGTAAGTATTTCTTTAGTACTGTTTATTGTCGATATTTAGGAGTGCAGTAAGCATCCAGAGTAGCTAAAAAGTTCGCAACACGTCTTTGTTACAATGAGGGCTATCGTTTTTATACTCAACAGCTGGCACCCCTGGTGATTGACAGGACCTTACTCTACAGTGGCGCCATCTTGATGAGTGCAAATGCGATAGTCCTCCTACCACTTTCGCGCTCACCAGTTGGTGCCACTGTCTTCGCTACTAGCAAGTGCCAGGACCTTACTCTACAGTGGCGCCAACTGGTGAGCGCTAAAACGATAGCTCTCATTGGAATAAGGTTGTGTCAACTTTTTGGCCACTTTGGGTGTTACGAACTATTTGACGCTGACTGTACTAGGTCTAGCTTTTGCCCGCGGCTTCGTCCGCGTCAATTTAGGTCTTAAACCCTTTCGAAAACCGGGATAAAAACTATCCTACGATTATCTCTGAGTTTTAAACTATCTCTATAACCAAATTTCATCAAAATACGTTCATTACGTTTTGCGTGAGAAGAGACTAAACCTCTATCCATTCATTCTCACAAATCTTATGAATTAGTCATCATTTCAACCACAGGACGTCCACAGCTGAACATAGGCCTCCCCCAATGACTTCCACATCGCCCGATTGGTAGCGGCCTGCATCCAGCGCCTTCCCGCTACCTTTATGCGGTCGTCGGTCCACTTTGTGGGCAGACGTCGCATGTTACGTTATTAAA
Source organism: Ostrinia furnacalis (assembly GCF_004193835.3). Taxonomy (NCBI): domain Eukaryota; kingdom Metazoa; phylum Arthropoda; class Insecta; order Lepidoptera; family Crambidae; genus Ostrinia; species Ostrinia furnacalis. Next base: position 109,076 of record NW_021137253.1, on the reverse strand, counting down.
AATAATAGCTAATTTTATATGTATTTTAACAGTCCATTATATTTCCACAGCGAACTCCTAAAGCACGAATTCTCAATGTACGCCAAGTTATGGCCTTCCATAGTGCCAATAGCGGGCGTATGGAAATCCCTCCATAGTCTACTGAAGAACGAGCACGCATCTTGGTGTAAAGGTAAGATTTTTTCATAAAACACGTAAGTCTAAAGGAATTACTTCTGGCGGTGACCGGCATTTGCGGCAAACCTGTCGAATTTTGTTCAATTGATTTTTTTACGTGGTAGTTTTCATTTTATTGTTATTAGCTGTTAAGCCCGGTTCTCACTACCGGTAAAACTCCCGGAAGGGCTAAAATGCCTTCAAAAACTTGCCCGTCAAAACTAAATTTTTTCACAAAAAATTCATTTAAGTTTTTTGGTCATTATTTTTCATTTTTGTGTTTTTTTTAATGACACATTATTGGCTTACAAATGCATTTTTTTATTTATCTGTAAGACGGTCACGTTAGAAATACAAACAATTTTTAGGTAGTCACATAAAAAATTAAGCCCCTCCCATTCCAAGAGGAGAGGGTGGGCCCACATATGAGGGCATTTTTGTCGATAAAATTGACATCACAACAACGTCTTAAATTATCGCTAGCCCTATCCCTAACACACTGTATAAATTGTACAGCCACTAGCCCTACCGGGAGTTTTACCGGTCCGTAGTGGGAACCGGGTCTTACGATGTATTACATAATTCATATTCAACTTAAAATAAATGTTTTGTTTCATGTTCTTAGCTGAGAACGAAGAGGAATTATTGTGGACCCTGTACACTGTAGTTTTGGAGACGCCTACCGTCGTGAGGACTATACACAGCGAGTATTATACGGATATAGTCACACAGCTGCTGGATAGATTTGAGAAGCACCCGGTAAGTTACACTCCAAACTGTTATAGATCGTTTCATCCACTCGGACGCGCCCCACCATTCTTCCGCTCTTGTTCGAGTGTTATCGGTACACGCTGAATGCTCCATGAGTGCACACGCACACTACAGTAATGCCTTACGGCTTGCTCGGACCACACTCCCCGCACCCCGCGCGACCGGGACCGCACATTGCTGGACCGCGTCCGAGCGGATGACACGATCTAATAGTTAAGCCAAAAGTTGGACCCGATTCTAATTTGTATGAAGAATAGGCCGATACCAAATCGGTGTAATGTGCGCACTTTTGTTCATCTCCATACTGATCAACAGCCCGACCCAGTCGGGTGGTCTGCGACTACGCTTAAATGTATGGAAACTGGAAAACATTGAATTTTCGGATAAATTTAGTTTACCTGTAACTCATTATTGATACAGTTTGATAGAGTATAATTTGAAATATTTTAGTTGAAATTTTCAGCGCACCACTGCGTGCCTCTGAACTGTCAAATAGTTGCAAAAACGGTTCTGTTTGACGTGACGGCGACGGCATCACGCATCTCTTTTTAACACACAGTGTTGCTGCTAGTGACATCTCGCTCGCTCAGTTCTTTGTTGCTCTATTCCGCTAATACCTGGCTAGCTTAACTTTATGGTATACAGGGTGGAAACGATAAGTGATCTCATTCGATTATTTCTAAACTACACAAGATATCGAAAAACTGATTACTGATCCTGAAAGTGCTTCACGAGCTCTTTCAAACGATATCAGTAATAGGTTACAGAATTAACTGGATCTATCCGAAGTGAAGCACTTTCAGGATCAGTGACCAGTTTTTCGATATCTTGTATAGTTTAGAAATAATCGAGTGAGATCACTTATCGTTTCCATCCTGTATAATATTTTATTGTTTCCCAGGCATCCACAACGGACCTGCAATTCGTTCAATCATCCCTTCTCTTCCTGAAAGCGGAGTACGACATGACTGAAGCCAGCCAAAAGCACGGATGGAAAATCACAGAACCTGTAAGTACTTTTTCAATATCAATATTTCCTGGGTAAAAAATAAAATAGTCCGTCAATTGTCTTTAAAAACTACCCGACACGTATTTTTTGCTTTATCAAATATATTCATTTATTTAGTTATTAAAAACGCAAAACAGATTACAATTAAGATTTCACAAATCAAAAATCAAAATCAAAAATATTTATTCAGTTTAGACCACAAGTGGCACTTATGAATGTCAATAGAAAATAATAAAAAAAGAAAATTGTAGGTATAGCACGTAACCTTATGGGCTAAATTGTAACCTAACAACATGCATCCTATACGTTAATGATGAATGTTACAACAAAACTTCAAAATATCAGTTTACATTTTGCAAATCGATGAAAATTTACAAGATATAGCGCGTCAAAGCTCAAATGGAGCCAGTGACGTCATTGTGTGGTAAAAAGTGTAGCACGCCGTGACGTTACGTGGAACTTCAACGCTCTATAACTTTATTTATTTAATAGGATAACCAACAAGATTTTGTTATTACATACTTGTTTGATTGTCAAATAAAAATACGCTTATGTAAATAATATTAATATTTCCATGCTTTGTAAGAAGCCAACACATTTTAATTTTAATTATGTACTAGCGGCCGCCCGCGACTTCGTACGCGTGGACCCCGTTTTACCCCCTTAGGGCTTGAATTTTGCAAATCTTGCCGTAAAAACCACCCTTGGACTTCTACAAACATTAAAAAAAAGAATTGGTAAAATTGGTTGAGGCGTTGTTGAATTATGCGCTTACCAACTTAATAGGCATAAATTAAATTAAACTATATTGCTACACATACAGGGTGTCCCAAAAACAATGGATAACCCTGTAACCATCGATAGGCCTCGCCATGGTCTCCCTAACGTCCAATTTTGACCCCAGTAAAAATATCACCGTTTTCAAGATTTTTAAGTTTTTGTGCATTTTTAGAAAATTGTCACCTGCGATTACTTTTTCTCATGCCATTTCTACAAATGAGGATACTTTTCAATCTAGTTTTTTTCCTTATCACAAGGGATAGTTGGGCTATCAAAAGAAAAGATTAAAGTTCAACAAACTAGTTTAATAGTATGAAAATTTTAAGAAATTGCAGAGAAGAAGGAAAAATTAATTCATTGTCTTGCACTTGTGATACCTTTTTAAATTCTCAATTAACCAAGGAAGTTTTTAAGGTAATGGGCACGATGGTCTTCCTACATTTTTTTTACACGACGGCTGATCAAAAGTGCGAAACAATGAATTATTTTTTCCTTCTTCTCTGCAATTTCTTAAAATTTTCATACTATTAAACTAGTTTGTTGAACTTTAATCTTTTCTTTTGATAGCCCAACTATCCCTTGTGATAAGGAAAAAAACTAGATTGAAAAGTATCCTCATTTGTAGAAATGGCATGAGAAAAAGTAATCGCAGGTGACAATTTTCTAAAAATGCACAAAAACTTAAAAATCTTGAAAACGGTGATATTTTTACTGGGGTCAAAATTGGACGTTAGGGAGACCATGGCGAGGCCTATCGATGGTTACAGGGTTATCCATTGTTTTTGGGACACCCTGTATAATACACACAACACTCCACTCACAACACAACACACTAATTCACTCAATACACCACTCATAACACTACACACAAATTCACTCAATACACCACAAAGTCCACAAACACACTAACTAAGAATGTATGTTAATACTTTTGGAAGAGCGGTAACCTCCTACTACAGGTATTCTTATACTTTAAAGGATGGTTACCAAAATATCTTGTTAATCCACTTTATTTATCAAATAAAACATTTTCAACATTTTCAACCAACACATTTTGCGATTTATTTTTATATTATAGAAGATGTTTTGATTATTATGGAAATCATTGGGGGAGGCCTATGTTCAGCAGAGGACGTCCTGTGGCTGAAATGATGATGGTGACACCCTGTATTAAATTTCAGAATATGGACCCAGACCTGATCCAAGCCAGCAGGACGTTGCCGCAAGAGCATACAGCCATGAGACGAGCGGTGGACGCTGTGGATATACTGACCAAAGCTGTTAAAGACATTACAAGCAGTAAGTGAACTTGCATTTCAGGATCAAATTAAAGTGTTTTGTATTCAATTGTAAATACTTTATTAGTATTTACTTATTATAGCCTGACCAAGAACATAAAAACCCTCGCCATGTTGCGGAAAACTAATGGTACTAATTTCTTTTAATGGCAACAGTAACTGAAAACTTCCTTGTCATGTCACCTTGCATGTCAGTCTATTGCTGTCAAAGTGTAAACAAACTTTATTTTAAATGTGCGCAATTGATTTTATGAATTAAATTGCTAAAATCTTTTTATAGTCGTGAAAGAAAAATGGTTTACAATGTGTTAAAGTATTTGTCGAAGAGAAATACTAAGGGTTCGGACAATATTTTCATTGAATAATGTTTCCGACAAAGGTTGTCATATTGACTGACATGTTTATCGCATAGTACAGTCCACTATGAAAATTAGTTGTGGTTTGTTTCAACTACCTATTTTAAAATTTTTTGTCACTTTCTAAGTGTTGAATTTTATGGAATTGGGAAAGAAGTACCGAGTTTGAAGCGTTCATGAGCAAACATTGCAGTTGAATATTCAAGTTCTGAATTTGATTATTGATGAATAATAAAATAAATCCTACTAGCTCGATTGATGTTTTCATTGAATTTATTTAAACCAGGTTACCTATAATAATATTTTTTCGTTAATTCATGAAAATATCAAATTAGCCCGTAATCCTGAATCCTGATACATAAAGTTAGCCTATTAATTTAACACAGGTACGACTGTACTCAGTGTTGCACTATCAAATGCAATTGACGCGCCTCTATGCCAGGGTTTTTATGTTCCTGGTCAGGCTATAATAGGTACATTGAATACCACTTAAGAAAAAATTACCTATTTAAGAAAAAATATACCTACAAATCTATGAACCAGTTACAACTGCACACAACTATTATGGAGGTATAAAAGTGAAATCGATTGAAGTTTGTGCAATCTCTAGTCATTTCAAACTGTCAAATGTCCCCCGCATCATCGCGCATTGTCTTGCGTAGATTTTTTTAGCACCAATTTAGGAACTTGATAGGTGTGTTTACATACTAATCTCAGAGCGATCAGAATATAAAAAAAAACTTTAGATATTCTTTAAAATTAAAATGAAAAATACCTAATATTATCTATTATCAATGCAGAAGCATAATAGCGCCCTCCTGTCAATGTCATATCTGCGACACTACAGTCTTGTCCAGCTACATTATAATTTAACAACTTTCATATTTTCGCATCGGGTTGCAACGCGTTGTATAATGATACGATGCCCGGAATTCTCAGTAAGTTAGAAGACCCTTGACTATTGTCAGTTATACCCTCAAATTCTTCATTTCCTCCACAGTCCAGCGGTCTACCCTCGTCTCCCACAGTCTCCAGCTTTACCAAGTCTGGATCCAGCAGTTCTTACACCTTGGCAGTATCACGTACGGTCTACAACTCGCTCACCTGTGCTGCGAGGTCGCCGCTCATGCGTCTGACAGGTTAGTGACATTGACAGCTGTCAAAGTACAGATTAAAAAGGAAAACAGGCTATAATAGACAATTTGACACCATTCCCCAATCATTCAAAATCAATATTTTTTGAAAAGATACTTCATTTAATTTTAAATTAGCTGTAAATAACAATATTTGGTCGCATTCTAATTGAAAAAAGTAGTTTTATTGACAAAATAGTGACGGCACTTGTTTGTAGTGCCATACAAAATCTATGGGAGAGTTTCGTTTTGACTGTTTTAAAAAGTAGTATTATAATCTTGTCATTTTGACATATTTCCCATACTAAACCTGTCAATGTGCCAAACTTATTCTTCAGTTAAAAGTTATCCGACGATTGAAAAATCAGCCCTTAGTGGCTATCTATCCATTTTTTTGTCGGCTGTTTGGTGCAGGCCTGTTCATCTCCGCGAGTTTACATCGAAAACAAAACGCGCACGATGGCCCACCTACAGGATACTATTCGACAAGGCCTCACATACAAGCGAACATTGACTCACGCACGCGTATTCTTGTGTATGATGGAAAAAATAAAGAAAATGGTGTACTAAATACTGTGCAGTATTTAACTGCCTAAATAATAATAAAAACACAGAATGTAATTTTTTAAGTTACCTCAAGACACTGAGAGGTAAATAAGTAGTTAATATTATTCATGATAATTCATGCTAAATCATGTATTTCCTCCGCCATTTTCCGCAGTTTGGCACCTCACGTCACATCATTTTACCGAAGTCAGCCCTATAGCTTCGGCGCAGTGCCGATCACTGACGTTTGTCAACAAAATGGTGCTCGACTCTTGCGACAGGCTAAATTACACCATATTGTTAATGACATTGAGCATACATTTTTTTAAATACCTTCGCAAAGTAAAACTTCTGTACGTAGTACTTATTATTATTCTGTGGTAGTGGTTCGAAACGGACTACTATGCCGAGAGGTCCCGGGTTCTATTCCCGGCCGGGCAGAAATTTAATTATTAACCATAGATCTTCAGTGGCTAACTACCCATTTAAAGCATATTTCTTTTTTTCACAGTGAAGCCTACATCCGGTCAGCCACTATTCTCATCTACAACGCACATAGCCACTGCGAAGACATAGCCACTCTCATCTCGCGGTGTGTGCCGTTGTGTAGCGCTGTGGACTACGGAATAGTGGCTATCTTCTTGGCCACTACTGCGGTAAGTAGTTTAAATTTCATTTTGTGCTGACAAAGGCGCACCAAGTCGTTAACATCATAGCATATTTTATGCATATCTTTAAATTATAGTTGTAATAGTAAAAAATGTACAGCCAGCGTCAAATAGTTCATGACGCCCAAAGTGGCCAAAAAGTTGACACAACCTTATTCCAATGAGGGTTTTCGCGAATTAAAAATCCGCCAGATGGCAATACGTAGACGCGAGGTCCAAATGCTGCATGATTGGTTATTTTTGACATGACATTGGCAGATATGTCAAAATCCACCAATCACGCAGCAGTCAGACCCCACATCCACGTCCCGCCATCTAGCGGATCTTTCATTCGCGAAAACCCTCATTATATTATACCGTCGATAGCAATAATTCTTGAAACCTTTTAAACAAAAAAGGAATAACAAGAAGTGATTAAGATTTAGGTTGGGTTGCATCATCTTACATTAACTTTGACCAACGTCAAAAATCTATCAAACTCCATAGTTATAGCTATCGTTAGCGGACTAAAGCAGATTAAAGTATGTGTCTCCTTGAACACTTGATATTGGCAGAATCGCTGCGGCAATAAATACGCGGGATAGTAAAAAAAAAAACTTACGGTCAGAGTTTGGTGGTGCAACGCAGCCAGTTGCACAAACTTACTTTAACCGTAACTTTAACAATAATCAGTGTTTTTTGTATGGAGTTTGACAGATTTTTGAAATTTATTAAAGTAAGATGGTGTAACACAGCCTAAGTGAAATAAAATAATTATTATTGAACAAAAAATCGCTAGTTTCATAGGTTTTCTAGTTTCATAATGAACAATATTCACCTGTTTTCTCACCATAGATGTACTACTATCGATGCGGGTCGACCGGAATAGCAGCTAGACTTCTTCAAGCGGTGCAGGCGAATACGCTGCGAGCTTTGCAAGAGAACCCCGATGTCAACCGTGAGTGTTACACAAATTGTTCTTAATATTTCTTAGGTATTAGAGTCGCTCCTGAAACTAAATTATAAATCGGCTGTTTGGTGTAGTGATTCAGAACGGACTACTATGCCGAGAGGTCCCGGGTTCGATTCCCGGTCGGGCAGAAATTTAAATGATGAATTTTAATTTCTGTGATGGGTCTGGGTGTTACTATGTATAATATGTATGAATTTAAAATTATATAAGTAGTATATCCGATAAGCTAGCACTCATAACACAAGCATATTATTTGCTTACTTTGGTGGGGACTAGTGGCGCAGTGTAAAATGTCCAAGGAATATTTATTTTTATAGGTCTTTCAGCGTAACATGTACATACATATTTTGTTTTATCGATGTCGTAACTTTTCCCAGACTATCAATACCTATTATAGTAACGGGCGTCACCTCTATTTCTTCCACAGTGGACCTAGCAGTGGGCCGTCTATTAGAGGCGCAAGTGGAAGTGTGTGGCGGTACTGAGGGCGCCACACTGAGCGCCGTCACCAACACGCAGCGGCACTACTTGGCTGTCAGCAACACTGGTCAGTGGATATATTATTATTTACTAAAATTAATATTTCTATCCACAGTAGATAGTCAAGCATCAAGCATTCGATGTCGACTGCGTAACAAAGTGACATTAAATGTATGACGGATTGTACAGCGCCCCTAGCGGAAACTTCCAAGAACTAAAATCTTCATATATTTTTTTACGCGCTCGCTAGTGACGGAGTTTAATGTAAACTCACACTAAGCCCTCAGATGTGTGATAGAGAAACGGGACTATTCCCACCTCTCGTTCCCACCGCTGCAACTCCTGTGTAGCCAGGATCTACAGCTTGACCGCCAATAACCCAACCAGTGAAGGTCAAGTTTGTCCCGGGGGAAAGTTAAACTGTCATTGGACCCGCAACGAAATTAACCAGAAGAACATAGGAGTTCGAAGTTAAGGTTCGACTTCCCTCCATTGCAAAGCGGATGACAGGTGACAAAGTTAGTAACTTTTAAGAAAAGATAATGCACCACGGACAATAAATATCAATTAGTGATAATTCGGTCACGCGCGTACCCAGGTGAATTTTTAACCTTGTGTCTTTGTAATACAGTCCAAAATTTTGTATTTTTTTTCTAGCAACAAAATGGTTTTAAACGTTGTCACTTCTCCCTAACCCTCAAGCATCACATCAGCACCACTTCTCTTTCTACCGCGCGCTTGGTGGCGCGTGCGCACCTGAATTTTGATCTTTACATCATTGTCATAGAGTCTAAACTCGTGTAATTTTAGTATTATCTCGACTATTTTTCTATAAGTGTGTTTTGCGCCAGTTATCCTTCTTTTTTAAGTCTATTTTTTCACTTTCTTCTAGCTACCAAATGGTCTTCCCGTCGTCTCATCTCCCTAACCCTCAAGCATCACATCAGCATCACATCTCTCTCTACTGCGTGCTTCTGTCGCGTTTTATCTCGACTATTTTTCTATTGTATAGTGTGTTTTGCGCCAGTTATCCTTCTTTTTTAAGTGTATTTTTTTACTTTCTTCTAGCTACCAAGTGGACCAAACGTCGTCTTCTCTCCCTAACCTTCAAGCACCTCATAAGCCACACCAGCCTACGCACAGCGACCTTCTGTCGCTTACCACTTACGTAGCGGCGCTTGCGCAGTTGAATTTTGATCTTTATATCATTGTTATAGAGTCTAAAATCGAGTAGTTTTATCTAGAATACTATTTTTTCTAACCCTCAAGCACCTCATAAGCCACACCAGCCTACGCACAGCGACGTTCTGTCGCGCACTACACACGTGGCGTCGCACGCGCAGCTGAATTTTTAACTTTGTGTCTTTGCAATAGAGTCCAAAATCGAGTAGTTTTATCTAGAATACTATTTTTTGCGCCATTTTTTTCTTTTTAAGTGTATTTTTTTACTTTTAGGCCAGTAGAATTAGATTTTAAATCGGAAATAATTCCTACTAAAGATTTTAGTGCTTTAATGGCTTCATTAGTTGCCCATAAAATAAAATCAACAATAACAAGTTCATATTAAAACGCTGAAGACTTTTTTGTTTGTTTGTTTGAACGCGCTAATCTCAAGAATTACTTGTTTGATTGAAATAATTATTTTTGTGTGGAAAAGCTCAAAAATTGAGGAAGGCTAGCGGGGCTTGCGCAGCAGAATTTTGATCCTTATCTCTTTGCAATAGAGTCCAAAATCGAGTAATTTTACCCCAAATATTTTTTTTTCAGCTACCAAGTGGACCAAACTTTGTCCAAAATGTTCTCTTTTTTTTCTAGCTACAAAATGCTCTACCCGTCGTCTCCTCTCCCTAACCCTCAAGCACCTCATAAGCCACACCAGCCTACGCACAGTGACCTTCTGTCGCGCACTGCGCGCGTGGCGGCGCTTGCGCAGCAGAATGTTGATCCTTATCTCTTTGCAATAGAGTCTTAAATCGTTTAATTTTGTAATTTTTATTATTTGTAGCTACCAAATGGACCAAACGTCGTCTCCTCTCCCTAACCCTCAAGCATCATATCAGCACCACCAGCCTTTGCACAGCTACCTTCTGTCCCTTACCACTAACGTGGCGGCGCGTGCGCAGCTGAATTTTGATTTTTACATCATTGTCATAGAGTCTAAACTCGTGTAATTTTAGTTTTATCTCGACTAATTTTCTATTATAAGTGTGTTTTGCGCCAGTTATTCTTCTTTTCTAAGTGTATTTTTTTACTTTCTTCTAGCTACAAAATGGTCTTCCCGTCGTCTCTTCTCCCTAACCCTCAAGCATCATATCAGTACTACATCTCTTTCTACCGCGTGCTTCTGTCGCGCACTGCGTAGCTGTATTTTCAACCTTGTATCTTTGCAATAGAGTTCGAAATCGAGTAATTTTACTTCATTTATAATTTTTCTTTCTTTTTTCTAGCAACCAAATGGACCAAACGTCGTCTTCTCTCCCTAACCCTCAAGCATCACATCAGCACCACCAGCCTACGCACAGCGACCTTCTGTCGCGCACTGCGCAGCTGTATTTTCAACCTTGTATCTTTGCAATAGAGTTCGAAATCGAGTAATTTTACTTCATTTATAATTTTTTTCACTTTCTTCTAGCTACAAAATGGTCTTCTCGTCGTCTCCTCTCCCTAACCCTCAAGCACCACATAAGCCACACCAGCCTACGCACAGCGACCTTCTGTCGCGCACTTAATGTTGAAGCTTGCGTCTTTGTAATTTTGATTCTTATCTCTTTTTATAGATTCCAAAAACGAGTAATTGATCTCTTTTTTTCTAGCAGTTGCTAGAAAAAAAGAGATCAATTACTCGTACTTAGTTAAGTGGACCAAACGTCGTCTGCTCTCCCTAACCCTCAAGCACCTCATAAGCCACACCAGCCTACGCACAGCGACCTTCTGTCGCGCACAGCGCGCGTGGCGTCGCGCCCGCAACTTAATTTTCAACCTTTTGTCTTTGCAGTAGAGTCCAAAATCGAGTAGTTTTATCTAGAATACCATTTTTTGCGCCATTGTTTTCTTTATAAGTGTATTTTTTCACTTTCTTCTAGCTACAAAATGGTCTTCCCGTCGTCTCCTCTCCCTAACCCTCAAGCATCACATCAGCACCACCAGCCTACGCACAGCGACCTTCTGTCGCGCACTTAATGTTGAAGCTTGCGTCTTTGTAATTTTGATTCTTATGTCTTCTTTATAGAGTCCAAAATCGAGTAATTGATCTCTTTTTTTCTAGCTACAAAATGGTCTTCTCGTCGTCTCATCTCCCTAACCCTCAAGCACCTCATAAGCCACACCAGCCTACGCACAGCGACCTTCTGTCGCGCACTGCGCGCGTGGCGGCGCGCCCGCGGCTCGTGCTCCGCCTTAGGAGCGGCGGCGGCGCGGGTTCAGTGCCTGCTGTGGGCGGCTGTATATTGAACCTTGTATCTTTGCAATAGAGTCCAAATTGAGTTTTTTTTCAGCTACAAAATGGTCTTTTCGTCGTCTATTCTCTCTCTCTGTCTCTCAAGCATCATCAGCTTATTTATAGCTATCCTCTGTCGCTTACTACGTACGTGCACAGCTAAATGTTGAATCATAAGTCTTTGCAATAAAATCCAAAATGTTGTCTCTTTTTTTACGCACGTAGAATTTTGTCCAATGACCCCAAGCTACCCATCCTTATCGCTCGCGCGTAATTATGTTGCTGTCGCGCTCGCACACTCACTGCGGGCGCCCGTCGCACAGTCGCGACAGCAACATAATTACGCGCGATCGATAAGGATGGGTAGCTTGGGGTCATTGGACAAAACTCTACGTGCTCACGGACCAGGCTTTAGCTACCAAGTGGACCAAACGTCGTCTCCTCTCTCTCACTCTCAAAAACCTCATCAGCTGTACAACTCTCTCTTGCGCGTCCTTTTAGCGTTGTGTCTTTGCAATAGTGTCCAAAATCGAGTAATTTTACCTTAAAATTTTTTTTTCTAGCTACCAAATGGACCAAACGTCGTGTGCTCTCCCTAACCCTCAAGCACCTCATAAGCCACACCAGCCTACGCACAGCGACCTTCTGTCGCGCACTTAATGTTGAAGCTTGCGTCTTTGTAATTTTGATTCTTATGTCTTTAGTAGTCCAAAATCGAGTAATTGATCTCTTTTTTTCTAGCTACAAAATGGTCTTCCCGTCGTCTCCTCTCCCTAACCCTCAAGCACCTCATAAGCCACACCAGCCTACGCACAGCGACCTTCTGTCGCGCACTGCGCGCGTGGCGGCGCTTGCGCAGCAGAATGTTGATCCTTATCTCTTTGCAATAGAGTCTAAAATCGAGTAGTTTTATCTTGAATACTATTTTTGGCGAATTTTGTTTTTTTTAGGTGTATTTTTTTTACTTTCTTCTAGCAACCAAGTGGACCAAACGTCGTCTCCTCTCCCTAACCCTCAAGCACCTCATCAGCCACACCAGCCTACGCACAGCGACCTTCTGTCGCGCACTGCGCGCGTGGCGGCGCGCCCGCGGCTCGTGCTCCGCCTTAGGCGCGGCGGCGGCGCGGGTTCAGTGCCTGCTGTGGGCAGCTGTGTATTGAACCTTGTGTCTTTGCAATAGAGTCCAATATTTTGTCTATTTTTTAGCTACAAAATGGTCTTTTCGTCGTCTCTTTTCTTTCTCCCTCAAGCATCACCAGCCTATCTACAGCTATCCTCTGTCGTTTACTACGTACGTGCACAGCTAAATGTTGAAATGTAAAGTCCAAAATCGAGTAATTTTACTCCAAATATTTTTTTTTCAGCTACCAAGTGGACCAAACTTTGTCCAAAATGTTGTCTCTTTTTTTTCTAAAGCCTGGTCCTTGAGCACGTAGAATTTTGTCCAATACCCCAAGCTACCCATCCTTATCGCTCGCGCGTAATTATGTTGCTATCGCGCTCGCACACTCACTGCGGGCGCGCGTCGCACAGTCGCGACAGCAACATAATTACGTGCGAGCGATAAGGATGGGTAGCTTGGGGTCATTGGACAAAATTCTACGTGCTCACGGACCAGGCTTTAGCTACCAAGTGGACCAAACGTCGTCTCCTCTCTCACTCTCAAAAACCTCATCAGCTGTACAACTCTCTCTTGCGCGTCCTTTTAGCGTTGTGTCTTTGCAATAGTGTCCAAAATCGAGTAATTTTACCTTAATTTTTTTTTCTAGCTACCAAGTGGACCAAACGTCGTCTCCTCTCCCTAACCCTCAAGCACCTCATCAGCCACACCAGCCTACGCACAGCGACCTTCTGTCGCGCACTGCGCGCGTGGCGGCGCGCCCGCGGCTCGTGCTCGGCCTTAGGAGCGGCGGCGGCGCGGGTTCAGTGCCTGCTGTGGGCAGCTGTGACGAATACCAGTAAGATGGACGTGGCTCAGGTGCGTATAGTAGATACTAGATAGATAAAAGTAATTAAAGTAATTGATTTTTTTTAATTAAAGTTATACACCACTACATTTTTACTACCGAAAAAAAAAAGTGGGTAATGAGTATTAAAGGTAATTGATACTGATCCTATTTATGCAAAAAAAAGTTACTCAAAATTTCATCCCAAAATTGGTAATTTATGGACACACGCATCGCTAGCAATATTTACGTAAGATAATGTAACAGTTATTAGAAGTTAAAATTACTTAAAATGTTGCATTAAAATGGTCTAAGTAAGTAAATAATAACACTGGAAGCGTGGTCGAGGCGTGAGCGAGACAGACAGATCGGGGCAATAAGCGAGCGCGTACGACTACTCTAGCGAGCAGCGGAGTGCCCCAGCTGTGACGTAAAAAAATTAACTTTATGAAAAAAAAAATTTTTTACATTACTTTTTTCACACATTTCTAAAAAAAAAAACGTTTATTGCATTTTAAACATAAAAGGAATTACAAGAAACAAAATTACATTATAAGCTTAAAATAACTTATGCTAAAAGAAAAAGCAAATGGAGGTGGCTCAGCATGTGCCGCCAAGGACTACCTGCCCTAGACAGCGCTGGTTTTCAGCCACCACCATTTCTCTTAAGGTGTTGGTTCTACATAACCTGTTAAATTGTTTTCAGTGATAAAAATGTAGTGGTGTATACAGGATGTCTCAAAAAGTATCGGTAGCCCTAGTGAAGCTCTACCTCTGGGATTAAATAAATAAAGAAATAAATAAATATCCTTGGACATTTTTACACTGCGCCGCTAGTCCCAAACTAAGCAAAGCTTGTACTATGGGTACTAGACAACGGATATAAACATACTTAAATACTTTTTTTTTGTAAATACATACATATTATACATAGAAAACACCCAGACCCGTCACAGAAATTAAAATTCATCATTTCAATTTCTGCCCGACCGGGAATCAAACCCGGGGTAGTCCGTTCTGAACCACTACACCAAACGGCCGAAACGGGATTCGGCTTAACACTACTTTTTGTATATGACAATAATGTGTATGATTGTATGATGATGGCTCTATGTAAAAAATAAAGGGTTATTACTCATTTGAACCTCAATTTGTGCCATTGCAATTAAATCACAAAATCTGACACAATTTGGAGACACCTGTTAATTTACTAATTGATTTATTACAGACGAAACATAGTGAGACTATTACAACAAATAATTTTGAATATGAATTTGAACTTATATTGTAATTATGTACTTTTATTTGTCACTTGTGTGATGGAGAGCATCAATTATTTATCTATCATTATCAGAAGCTTTCCCCCTTATGATGACCATAATTTTACTACAATTATCATCTATTCACAACGCAAATTCATAGGCATCTAAAGCCCGGTCTGTGAGCACGTAGAATTTTGTCCAATGACCCCAAGCTACCCATCCTTATCGCTCGCGCGTAATTATTTTGCTGTCGCGCTCGCACACTCACTGCGGGCGCCCGTCGCACAGTCGCGACAGCAATATAATTACGCGCGAGCGATAAGGATGGGTAGCTTGGGGTCATTGGACGAAATTCTACGTGCTCACAGACCAGACTATACAAGAAATAGCAAATGCGGACATCTAGTGACAAAATAAGCAAAACTAGAAAGTCAGACAACATACTTCCTCTTTCTTCATAGTAACTTTACTCGTTCAAGTATAAAAACATATATCTCTTTTCCAGACAACAATCGACAACCGTCTCAAGCACATCCTAGGCCTACAGCCATCCAACGACACTCAAGAGCACAAATCCGACAAAACCCAACCTGTCTTCTTAACTCCACGCCACGAGAACCTAGAAACCATGCTAGAAAACGTTGTGTTCAAGAAAATGCAGACCAGCCCGTCTCTGCCTTGCGTTTCGGTTCTGGCTTATAAAATGCCAGAGTTTTTCAAGCATATGGACTGTGAATGCTTTGGTTGCCAGCCTGAAGTATTGATTCTAGCCTGTCTTACTTCTGGGTTGGAAGCGTCCATGTATTTTAGAGCCAAAGAGTGGGATATAGCGAGGAATTACTTCGAAGGTACTTTAAAAAGTTTTGGGTATGCCGAAGCGAAAATGAGGCAGTATTTTAAAGCTGCCAGAAGTAAATTTGAAGGGTATGTAGTTGATTTAGTTGAATGTATTGTGGGGAAAGAGTTTAAGAATGTTCAAATTGAGGTATTAATAGAAGCAGCCTTCTTTGAACTTGCTCAGAAAGAGTACGAGAAAGCGGACGACTTGATTGTTAGAATACACGAAATAATGCAAGACATGACTCATATAAATGCCTATCTAAAAAACGAAGTGATGAATTTGATGACGACTTCAGCTCAGATCAGAAAAATAGTGAAGAAACCATCTGATACCGGACTTGAGAGTGAAATGGAGAATTTGAAGCTGACTCCTACAGACGAAGAACCTAAAACGCCTTTGAACAAGCCCAAACTACCCCCCAAAATGACTAAAGTGATTGTTAAGAACGAAGAACTACCAAACGTCAAAAGAAAAGTTATAAAACTCAATTTAGACGACGCATCAGACGAGCCAGAAGTCCCAAAACCTACAAGAAAAAGACCAGAGTTCAAAATACCTGTTCCAGTGACAACCAAACCTGTTCTTGAAAATATCACGCCGCGTACTCGGTCCAGACCCGAAATACTAGTGACAAAACCCACAGAGGATACAAAAGAGACCCCAAAACTTGATAAAAGTGAATTTTTCACTCCAAACTCGACGCCTGCAGAGCAATTTTTCACTCCAATGACCTCTCAACGAACCTATTCTAAGAAATCATTGAGGAACAATATAGTGAAAAATCTAGAAGCGGAATTTTCCACGCCGAAAGCTGATAAGGAAAACTCGACCTTAAAAACTGAGGGGGAGAGGTCAGAAATCCCTAAAGCTACAAGGGCGACAAGGGCGAAAATTGAAAGGGATAAAAAGACTTTGAAAAGGGCTACTAGTCCAGGTAAATTGACTAAAGAAGTTAAGCCTACTAGGTCGAGGCTTAGGAACCCAACTAATTTTAATGTTCATGAAGATTGATTTATTATTATAAAGCCCGGTCTGTGAGCACGTAGAATTTTGTCCAATGACCCCTAGCTACCCATCCTTATCGCTCGCGCGTAATTATATTGCTGTCGCGACTGTGCGACTGGCACCCGCAGTGAGTGTGCGAGCGCGATAGCAACATAATTACGCGCAAGCGATAAGGATGGGTAGCTTGGGGTCATTGGACAAAATTCTACGTGCTCACGGACCAGACTTTAGATCGTTTCATCCACTCGGACGCGCCCCAGCAATGTTTGGTCCCGGTCGCGCGGGGTGCGGGGAGTGTGGTCCGAGCAATCCGTAAGGCATTACTGTAGTGTGCGTGTGCACTCATGGAGCATTTAGCGTGTACCGATAACACTCAAACATTAGTGGAGGAATGGTGGGGCGCGTCCGAGTGGATGAAACGATTTATAATCCCAACTAATATTATAAATGCGAAAGTAACTCTGTCTGTCTGTCTGTCTGTCTGTCTGTCTGTCTGTCTGTCTGTCTGTCTGTCTGTCTGTCTGTCTGTCTGTCTGTCTGTTACGCTTTCCCGCTTAAACCTCGCAACCGATTTTGATGAAATTTGGCATAGAGATAGTTTGAGTCCCGGGAAAGAACATAGGATAGTTTTTATCCCGGTTTTTGAAACAGGGACGCGCGCGATAAAGTTTTTCTGTGACAGACAAAATTCCACGCGGGCGAAGCCGCGGGCGGAAAGCTAGTGTTCAATAATTACGTATTATTAAAGATTACTACCGACGGTATGTCTAACGTAGCAGTTGTTTTGTAAAAGTCACTCTTATTTCTTGCGTAATAAGGATGTAGTAAGTCAATGAGCTACGTCCGATCTGCTGTTATACAGGGTGGAAACGATAAGTGATCTCACTCGATTTATTAAACTGTACAAGATATCGAAAAAGTGGTTACTGAGAATTTTTAACACTTCTAATATTGATCGAAGTAGCGTCCTTCATGCACTATCTAAGCTGGAAACATTGAATTTTCGGATAGAACCAGTTTATTCTGTAACCTATTATTGATACCGTTTGATAGAGCTCGTGAAGAACTTTCAGGATCAGTAACCAGTTTTTCGATAGAAATAAAATAATCGAGTGAGATCACTTATCGTTTCCACCCTGTATTGTCATTTTCTTCAGTTGTCTTCGAGTTTTATACTGAAGGAAGACAAAGTTTAAAATTAATTATAATTATTTTTAATAACTTGGTGCAACTAAAAGACTTGTAGTATAATAATGAGATTTTAAACAATGCATTTTGTATTTTTGTAACGACCATTATAATCTGGAATTGTAACATTCGTTATTGATAGAATAAATTGTTTAAATAAATTACTATGTTTTATTTAAACTACCTAATAATGTAACACAACAGACACGGGCATGTCATCTATACTAATATTATGAATGCGAAAGTATCTCTGTCTGTCTTGCTTTCACGCCTAAACCACTTAACCGATTTTGATGAAATTTGGCATAGAGATAGTTTGAGTCCCGGGAAAGGACATAGGATAGTTTTTACCCCGGTTTTTGAAACAGGGACACGCGTGACAGTTTTTCTGTGACAGACAAAATTCGCGGGCGGAAAGCTTGTAGGTACACTTTAGGTCTGGCGCCTAAGTCAGTGCCTGAGGCATGGGAACGGCACGGGAGGGTGTTTTTGTGACGTCAAACGTCAGCGAGACTTCTTCAGACTTGTATAGACCCAATAAAATACACTGAACTATCCCACGCACCCGTGACATTGACAGGGGGGCGCCACCGTCAATACCGAATCGCTGGTTCCGATTTTTGCCATGTTGGAAACTTAGTTGAACGATGGTATAGATGACCCACGCTGAACTGTCCCACCAAACTAATTGACAGGGGGGCGCCACCATCGTTCAACTATACGGGGTGGAATTTTCTAATGCCACCTGGAGGGAAAGTACCCTTAATATTGTAGATAGCAAAATTTTCTCAAAGAAAACATTCTTTTATTTCTGAAAAGAAATAGAACTGCATTCAAAGATTTTCAAAAATCTGCTTGCCACACCCGGGAATCGAACCAACTAAAAACTGTTAAAAATTACACCCTGTATTTTTATTACATCGATCTTTAGGGTTAAGTATAAAGATGAAATCTCTCTAACAAACTTGATAAATCAAATGAAAGGAAACCATGAAATCTTAAATTATTTTAATTATGTACAGAAAATTGTATGTATTATAGTGAATTTTCCAAAAATTTTCAAAAATCTTTGAATGCAGTTCTCTTTCTTTTCAAAAATAAAGGAATGTTTTCTTTCAGTATTTTTTTCTATCTACAGTATTAAGAGTACTTTCCCTCCAGGTGGCATTACAAAATTCCATCCTGTACAGTTTCCAACATGGCAAAAATCGGAACCAGCAATCCGGTATTGACGGTGGTGCCCCGCTGTCAATGTCACGGATAGGAGAGTTCAGCATATTGGGTCTATACAAGTTTTTCGGCCAACGCACTCATTATCTCAGGGTTATGTAAGCGCTAGATGTAATTTGAAATATTTGAATACAGAACACTAACAAGAACAACAATAATGACATTTATTCAAGTTCAAATATCGAATAGAATAGATTACCTATCTCGCTCTTGCTAAATGTATGCAAACGAGACAGAAAGCACTTGTCAGCACAGACATCGTATACAGATACAAATCTTTGCTTGTGTTAATCGCCTCATCTCTTGCTGCGTTACCATCTTGTAAAATTATTCAACAAAAGGCTAATATTTAAAGACATTGTCCTTAAAAAGTTATAGTCAAACGATTCTGAAACGTTAAGTGGCAAAAATTGGAATTAANTCAGAACTCTCGGAAGATTACATGCAGGATCCTCAAATGCTGTATACAACATCGTATCAGGTGACGAATCCTGGATATATGCGTACGAACCCGAAACAAAAAACCAGTCACGAGTTTGGGTGTTCGAAAATGAGTTAAAGCCAACAAAAATTGTTCGTTCACGGAGTGTTGCAAAAAAAATGGTGGCCACGTTTGTCTCCAAAACCGGCCATGTTGCGATTATTCCTCTTGGGGGACAAAGAACGGTTAATGCAGAATGGTATGCTAGCATTTCTTTGCCACAAGTCGTTTCTGAACTCCGTAAAGAGAACTGCAACCGCCGCATCATCCTCCATCACGACAATGCGAGTTCTCACACCGCGCACAGAACAAAAGAGTTTTTAGAGCAAGAAAACATAGAATTATTAGACCATCCGCCGTACAGACCCGACCTAAGCCCTAATGATTTCTATACTTTCCCTAAAGTAAAGAATAAATTGCGTGGTCAGAGATTTTCATCACCTGAAGAAGCTGTGGACGCCTACAAAACGGCCATTTTGGAGACCCAAACTTCCGAATGGAATGGTTGCTTCAATAATTGGTTTCGTGTATGGAAAAATGTGTCAAATTTCGCGGAGAATACTTTAAAAAGCAATAAATACATTTTTAAATAGTAATGTTGTTTCACTTCCTTGATTCCCGAAATTTTCAGTGCCGCCCTCGTACGAAGGTACGTACCTACCTAGCTAGACAGACTCACATAATTTCTTATGTATATTTCAGGTAGGTAAATAATATCGTCAATTTCACAGAATTCTTTTATTCTAAATTTATACTATCGTTTTTAAATTTATTAAACCCTTAATCATTATTAAAATATCCTAACTCGATGCGTAAAACTTTATCCCGAAATAGGGGACATGAGTTCACGAACTTAGAAACAGAGCAAAATTTTATCACGAAACAGGATCCAAACAAGAGGTCCGCAGAACAATTAATATTAAAAAAAGTTCAAACAATATAACTACAATTTATGTATTAAGTTACTGTCAAAAGACCACAGTTTAGCATACAAAAGCTTTCATACTGATATCATGCTTGGTTATTTTTAAATAAATTGTTAAAGTCGTAAGAGCCTTAATATACCGAAGTAGGGGGCACTTACCTTAATAACCCAGCCCCCCTAGACAAAACGCACTTTTTGATCGAATCGAAAATCGAATCCGTCAAAACTCTATAAAAAAAGGCGCTTTTCGACCACTTTTCGACTGGTTTGCGATTATAATTTGCACTTTGTCTAGACCCACAGTATTGATAAAATAGCGCCCTCCTATCAATGTCATATCTGGGACATAGCTTGTACCCAGAGCCGAAAAACATCATTAAAAAAAGCTTAATAAAAACTTTTTTCGAAAGCTTTTTTCTGCGGTTATCAATTTTAGGCAGCCAGTGTTAAATGAAATGATATTTCAAAAAAATAAACATTGAAGTGATGAATGACAATGTAAAAAGTGTCAATTTGAGGGTAGCCGAAGAACTTCAAGCCACAACAATGCCGCGACTGCCGCGAGCCGCTAGTCTGCTTGTGACCACGGCTGTAGCAACACTGCGAAACGTTAAGCTGTAAGTACTCATGTATTTCGTTCGTTCGTTCGTTTCAGCCGAAAGACGTCCACTGCTGGACAAAAGCCTCCCCCAAGGATTTCCACAAAGACCGGTCTTGCGCCGCTTGCATCCAGGTAGGTACCTCCCGCGACCTTCACCAGATCGTCGGTCCACCTAGTGGGAGGCCTGTCCACGCTACGTCTTCCAGCTCGTGGTCGCCACTCTAGAACTTTCCTGCCCCAGCGGCCATCAGCTCTTCGAGCTATGTGCCCCGCCCACTGCCACTTGATTTTAGCGATTCTGCGGGCTATGTCAGTCACTCTGGTTCTCCTACGGATCTCCTCATTTCTGATTCGATCACGCAGGGAAACTCCGAGCATAGCACGCTCCATCGCTCTTTGGGTGACCTTGAGCCTTCTTATGAGGCCCATAGTAAGCGACCACGTCTCAGATCCACTCTTTTATTTATTACCTAAATAATAATAAAATAATTTCGTGTTTGAGAGCCATTGTCCTCAGTTAAGCTTAGGCGCAGACCACCGACTTTTTAGTCGGCCGATAGTTGGGCCCGATTCTAATTTGTATGAAGAATAGGCCGATACCAAATCGGTGTAATGTGCGCACTTTCATACATCTCCATAATGATCAACAGCCCGACTCAACTATTCGCCAACTAAAGTCGGTGGTCTGCGCCTAAGCTACGGCGGTTATCAAAAAGCGCGATTTCATATAAAAAATCCCGCGCGCAGACGCGTTGTCAGTGTGTTGTGCCGCGCGTGTTTTCTATACAAACTGAGGTACTTGCATACAATGATTAAATCTGTCGTCCCGCGTACCGCGGCGGAGCGCGGCGCAGTGTGATAACCGCCTAAGCGTACCTAAATGTTAGAAAGATTTATCCATCCACATTATAGTAGTTAAGATCTACTTACTTATTTATTACATCATAAAGCTGAAGAGTATTTACTATGTGTTATTGTGTCCATTTATTTCAAACATCTCGTTACGGAGCGGAGAATTAATGAAAAATGTTGCTAAAACGGAAAAAATTTCAAGCCATTTTCACGCGTACGAAGTCGCGGGCACAGCTAGTTTATTCTAATATTATAATAGGATATGTCACACTCCCATTGTCGCTTCAATGGGCCAAATATGGAACGCGAGCTCCACTATTCAACAAAAGTGTGTGGAAAATGTCTGGGGTAATATTCCAGATCTATAAAAGCATATTTTACGCGTTCCCACGGAGTTAAAGGCCGATTCACACTGACTAAACTGTACATTGATTTCGTTCGCGTAAAAATAGTTTTATTTTTTTTCCCGGTTTTCAAAATTTTTATTGATGCTCCGCTTAGGGTTGCCAGGTCCAAAAATACAAAAGCCAGCCGGACTCTGTGCTTCATTAATTTGGCCGGACATTTTACCCTAAAGGGGGGGGGGGGGTGCAATTAGTGTCATAGCTCACGAGTGAGTACTGTAATCGTATTATCGGTTGCCCAATATAACATCCTGATGCGTGCGCTTTATATTATTCTGTGGCTCGACTTTCGCCTGGCGCAGCAGGCCAAATAAAAAGCCTAACAAAAGCCGGACGGGCCGGACAAGACCGTAAAAAGCCAAACATGTCCGGCTAATGCCGGACGCCTGGCAACCCTAGCTCCGCTCCTATTGGCAATAGCATGATGTCTAAACTTTAAATGGCCTTTTTTACCAACCAAAACCAACACAAAAATATTTAGGGGTCTTAAAAAAAGAGGAGGTTCTCAAATTCATCTTTATGTTTTTTTACAGGTAACGATGATGAACGTGATGGAGCACTGCAGGTCAGTTCACTCGTTTCGCTAGGTAAGTTTCTTTCTGTTCTAAGCACGAGAATCATCATTCAGGGCCTCCCTCAATGATTTTCCGTATCGCCCGGTTGGTAGCGCATCCAGCGCCTTTTGAGGTCGTCGGTCGTGTGCAAATGCAAAATTTGAGACTCCTAGCACTTGTAGTTTTTGAGATTTCGTGATGAGTGAGTCAGTCAATCAGGGACCTTTCTCTTTTATAGATATAGATTTGACGGACCGACATTCTCCGTTCCGCTCCGCTTTAAAAAAACCAGGACTTACGAAAAAAAAATTCCGCCAGTTCTGGCCCACACCTAAAGCGGTATTCCCGTTAATACGTCACTGTCGGGCGCAGACGACGTTATTCAAATTTATCTCCGCAAAAAATATCGAAAATGGCGGCTCAATTCCGCGGGAAAACTGCCATGATGGAGTGCAGCGTGTATGAATGCTAATTATTATTATGCTCTATAGTTCATTGGTTTAATAAATGGCGTGGATTTTTTAAAATCATATTCAAAATGTTTGCATTTAGGGCGATGGCTATGCTCGGAGTTTCCCTACATGTGAAACTCCGAGAAATGAGGAGAGTTCACTTGGTGAACTGACTTTTAAACTTTCGAATTGCAAAATTTATATTGTAACTCATCAATCTCATCATCATCATCATTTCAGCCATAGGATGCCCACTGCTGAACATAGGCCTCTCCCAATGATTTCCATGTTGACCGGTAGGTAGTGGTTACTGTGTATTTGTAACTCAACAGGGATAAAATAAGTTGACGTCCTTTATTTGGCTAGTGATAAGCAGATGTACATTATATTACCTAAGGCCCGGTTTCCACCGCGGTGGAGAGAAGCGGAGACGAGAGATGTGTTTTGAATAACCAACCAGATTTTATTTTATCCACAACGAGGAAGCTCTTGACCTGTATCTCACCTGATGGTAAGTGATGATCAGGCCGAAGGTGGTAGCGAGCTTCACCCGGAATCCTCAACCACGGAGGAACTGGCTATCTTACCTCTACCTAACTGCCGGCGGCACACAACAATGCTGTTAACATTGTTGTTATGGCGACAGACTTAGGTAAGATGGTTGTAGCTAGCCAGGCGGACTTGGAACAAGCCCTACCACCAACTTAACCGAACCGAAAAATCTGCCCCCACTGAGAATTGAACGCAGGACCTCTGCGTCGGAAGCAGGTCTTACCACTAGACCACAGAGGCGGTTAAACAATAAATTTCTTCATCTCTCCGCTCAATTTCTATGGAAATAACCTGCCAGCTTCGCCGCACATCTCTCGTCTCGTCTGATCTCCGCTTTGATGGAAACAGGGCATAAAGGTCATAGCACACTTATCAACCTGGAAAAGGATCAACACCGTATCGCCTTTCGCGCGCTGTTAGACTTTTTTGGTTAGATAGATTTAATTAGTTCCTTCAGAGCTAATTCCAGCACCCCCTGGGTACGCCCATGTCGCCCATGGTTGTACTACATATTTTCTTTTAATTGACTACGTTGAAGAGGAGTGCCGCATACCCCTTGGTTATGCTATTTTTTATTCGACTTAACACAAACCTTCACTTGGAACTCCTCCTATGTTCTTCTGATTAATTTCGTTGCGGGTCCAATGACAGTTTCACTTTCTCCGAGGACTAACTTAACCTTTACTGGTTGGGTTATTGGCGGTCAAGCTGTAGACTACACAGGAGTTGCAGCGGTGGGAACGAATGGTGGGAATAGTCCCGTATATGTATAATCCACCACTATTTCACTTCTTTTTATTCGACTAAACACAAATTTTAGTAAAAACAAAACTGCAAAACCTGACTCTCCTTTCTTAATTATCGTAGTAAATATTGCATAAATACATACTTACTTATGGCGCCAAAGAGCCGTTAAATTTTCGCACATTAGTGTTACATAACCAACTTGTACCGCTCCTTCAAATTGTTTGAAGTCTTGACCGACCGGGACTCGAACCCGCTACCGTCGTGTGAGTGCGCCCTTCTATTGGATAGGGCCAGTGGGTACAGCTGTGTGCGTATACAGGTATCGTTTTTGGGGTGGCGGCTCGGGGAATTTACCCCGGTTTGCGGGTGAATTTTTCAAATATTAAAGATTTAAGCTCAACAAATTTCGGTTATTTTGTCATTGTTATTTTCTTTTTATGTCGGTCGATTTTGAATTAATTATCGATAGTTATTCATTTAAAGATTTTTGATATTTAAATTTTATTAAATAAACATCCAATCTTTTTTATAACACCAATTTTCTATCCAAAATTTCACGTTAAAATTACAAAATCTTGGTAAGTAAGCTTTAAAAGCTTTAAGCTTCAGCAGCATGTTACGCGCTTACTCGATTAATTATTTCGTAGGATCACACAGATAATACATATAATACTGTAGGATGAAGTTGTTGCAGATTGAATAAATAATGAGTTAATTACAATTTAAAAAGCTCTTTGAAATGAAAGCTTTTTAAAATATTATGTGCATAGTGTTCCCGCAAATGAAAACCTTTATTATTTAAGTATGTTTATATCCGTTGTCTAGTACCCATAGTACAATGCTTTGCTTAGTTTGGGACTAGAAGCGTAGTGTAAGTAAAATGTCCAAGGATATTTTATTTATTTATTAATTTTCTTATGTATGTATTTAAATATTTAAAACACAAATTAATTACTTTATACTAATATTATTGAATGCAAAAGAATTTAACTAATTTTCTTTTTTTATGTAATAAATAATCCGCTAAAGTTATTTAAACCTTTCCTCAAAAATGTAAAAAGTTTTCATACATTTCCTTCTTGCCATCTTAAAAACTGTCATAAAAGTAACTTGTTTAGATGAAAACAGAGATTTTTGAATTGATTTGATTTTATTACCCAAGTTTGAATTCCCAAGGGTAATTTACCCCCTACGCTAGCAACACCGTTGCAACCAGTCTTCCAAACACAACGACCCTGCCAGTCCGTGTTTTGACCTCGTTCGAAGTGCGCGTGCCGATCGCTCTCCCAAACGAAATATCGTGTTACATTCTGTGATTGTGACAGTGTTTGTGTATTGTTGTTCGACATTGTTACATTGGCTGTCTCTTTTTTGTATTTTGGTAAGTATTTTAGCCTATTTAATAGTGTAAAATACGTCGATTTTGAGTTTTCGCGTCGGGTTTTTCAATTTAATGTTGGGTTGGTATCCGCCCGCATTGCGTTGCTTGAAAGCTTGGCTCAAGAGGTTTCAATTTACATAAGGTTTGTCGATTGATTTTAGGTATGAATTTATAATTTTCAAGGAGTATTTTGACAGTTTCTAGCGCTGCTTCTTCTCAGCACTAGTCCATTTGTTGTCCCGAAGCAGTTGGTAGAGTTAAAATAATATTGGAACTTAAAAGCGCTTTTTGAAAGCCTATTTGCCGAAACTAAGTGACTTTTAGGTACATTTTGAATGAGTTTCTTACGCTCTTCAACACTAGCCCGTTTATTGTCCCGAAGAAGTGGTAGTTTTAAAGCTAAAGAAGGTAATATTGGGACATATAAAAGCGCTTTTTGAAAGGCTATTAATTGCAGAAGTTATTGACTTTTGGGTACATTTTGACTGAGTTTCGTACACCTATTTCTTAGTACTGGCCCATTTATTGTCCCGAAGCAGTGGTAGAGTTCATATTGGGACGTATAAAAGCGCTTTTTGAAAGCTTATTTGCAGAAAGTTTTTGACTTTTATTAACATTTTGACTGAGTCTGCTTCTTCCCACCACTGGCCCATTTTGTGTCTCAAAGCAATGGGACGTATAAAGCGCTTTTTGAAAGCCTATTTGCAGAAAATTATTGACTTTTGGGTACATTTTGACTCGAGTTTCGTACTGCTTCTTCCCAGCGCTGGCCCATTTTGTGTCCCAAAGTAATGGGACGTGTAAAAGCGCTTTTTTAAAGCCTCTTTCCAAGAAATGACTTTTGGATCTAGTTTGACTGTAGTCTTGAATCTTGATTGATTTGTTGGTCATTAAAAATGTAGAGATTTAACTGTACATAGAGGTAATTATTGAGGTAGATTATCCAATTAACATTATTAGTAATTAAGCGCCTAAAAGTACCGGTATAGGTACCTACTACCCACATCAAATCATTGCGGATATCTATTAAGTAACGTTTGTTTAATTTCCCGTATTAATTGCTAAACCGATTTTGATGAGTTTTAGAGAGGAGATCGATTAAACTTGGAAGAAGATTATATTTTAAGAAAAATGTATTATCGCAAAAGTTATTGTTATTCAGTTATTTAAAACCATTGCACATTATTCAAAGAACAAAAGGCGAACTTAATGCCATACAGCATTATCTTCCAGTCAACCTTAGAGCCAAGGAAGGAATTAAAGGCGGTGCATAAAGGTTGACGTTGTAGAGACAAAAAATTACAAATATTTTTAGTGCCTTAGTTAGAAGCTTTTAGAAATGGCCTAAAATGTATAATCTACTAATACTAATATTATTAAATAAATGCGAAAGTAACTCTGTCTTGCCTTCACGCCTAAACCACTGAACCGATTTTGATGACATTTGGCATAGAGATAGTTTGAGTCCCTGGAAAGGACATAGGATAGTTTTGATCCCGGTTTTTGAAACAAGGACGCGCGCGTTAAAGCTTTTCTGTGACAGACAAAATTCCACAAAGCCTCGGGCGGAAAGCTAGTTGGAACATATTCGATAGAAATGTCTCTCCACCTAACTCTTAACTATTATTTACCTATTTTATCGATAAAACTTGTCATTTTGATATATCACCCGTGCTCTATCTACGTCTAAGGATCAACAAATAGTGTTAACGGACATCCTTATCCTTAGCTTGATAGGCAAATAGTTTAACGCCCGTATTCACAAACATTACTGTGAGGTCTCACAGTGCGCGTGGACGCACAGGGTGACACACGAACCAAACACAGAGCTATATTTATTCTGTGCGTTCGATTTGCTGCTTCTCATAAAAAACTCATGACACTCATTTATTTTTGCAAATAGGCTTTTAAAAAGCACTTTTACACGTCCTAATATTAACCCTACCACTGCTACGGGACAATAAATAGGGCAGTGCTGAGAAGAAGCAGCGCAAGAGACTCAATCACATTCTCAAGAAAAAGTCCTTATTAAGTCCCAAATCGTTTTTTTTTTTGACAAAAAAAAGATTCCAATTTAACTCTATGTACAAACAGAGAGAGACAGAGTTACTTACGCATTTCTATGGAAATAGTGACTATCGGACTGTCTTTCTTTGACAATCTGCTTCGACTGTAATCGCGTGCGTATCCCCCTTTTAAAAACCGGGATAAAAACTATCCTTGTTTTCCTTGGGTCTCAATCTGTCTCTATACCCATCTAAATCGGTAGTGACTGACTTTCTTGCGCTGCTACTTCTCAGTACTGGCCCATTTATTGTCCCGAAGCAGTGGTAGGGTTAATACTGGGACGTGTAAAAGTGCTTTTTAAAAGGGGACTTGCAAAAATAAAATTAGTTTTTATGAGTTTTTTTTATGAATTCTGTGAAGGTAACAGACATACCTACACATTGAAAGTAAGCATTTTGTAAGTAAGTCAGTAAGTTCTTTATTGGGTATATTATTATTAGTATCTATGGATCAATAACACACATTTCGTATGAAGAGTGATTCAGTTTTAATTACACGTTCATTCAACTTTTAATAGCTTGGAAATCAATAAATGAGTCAACGGTTGACTTTGGACAGTTTAGTTCATTTACTAAGGTCACAGTTCAAATATTCCAGTTACTTTTGAGGGACTTTCCCACCTCTCGTTCCCACCGCTGCAACTCCTGTGTATCCAGGATCTACAGTTTGACCAAATAGTAATAGGCACGAATCTATGGCGAACCGGGTCTGCTACCTGTATTTTATTGAAAAAGAGGCTGACAAAGGTGACTGAGTTTCTTCCGCCACTTCTACTCAGCACCAGCCCATATGTTGTCCCGAAGTGGTGGTAGGGCAAGCTATATTTGGGACGTGTATAAGTGCCCTAGTAAGGGCCTATGCATGTACTGAATAAACTATTTGATTTGAAAAACTTAATCTGAAACGCCCAGTTGGTTTCTTAAACACATCTACTCGCACATCAGTCACGAAGCTCGACGGCCTTTTGCTATTTATTTATTTATTTTTACCCGATTACGGCAAAGCAAAAGGAGGGTTATGATTTTGACAGGCTATGTATGTATGTATGTATGTATGTATGTTCATGTGTTCCCTCGTAACTTCTAAACTACTTAACAGAATTCGACAACTGACCTATCATTAGAAGCGTCTTAATTGTCCGCTGGTTATAGGCTATATGGGATTTCACAAAATCTAATGTGGCGTCCTCTAGCGGACAAAACATACAGAGTAAAAAAATAAAGTTAAGATAAATATGCCGTGTTTGGTATCATTTGAAAGCGCTTTACTTCTACATTTTGAATATATATATATATATATTACTAGCATTTGCTTGTGACTTTACCTGTATTCATGGGCTGATTCCATATAATTCACATCTTTTCGTTCGTAGCTAGCTTCCTTACTACTTATTAGTTCATCAATTTAACTTTTGTTAATATTATGCGCCACAAATACAGTTTAACACCAAAATAGTACAAATAAAAATAAAAAGTAAAAAAACTAAAACCCAACTAGCTACGTCAAAAAACGACGCTGAAAAAGTATAAAACAAGATTTTCAGAATACTGAACTGAACAAAGTTGCTATGTAGTTGCATAGTAATTTTCATGTTTGGAAAGGCGTAGTCACACGTTGTCAAAGTGCTACGGTAGGTAGGTATATGTAACGTGTGACTACGCCTTTCCAACCAACTTTTTCAGCGTCGTTTTTTGTCGTAGTTGGGTTTTAGTTTTTTTACTTTTTATTTTATAGAAACCAACAGCGATACATTGAAAATGTTAGTTATATGTTGTTTTAGGCATCTCAAACGCTGCGAGCGGGCGCCACAATAAAATTTTGCCCCGCTTTAAAAAAAATCGTAGATCCGTGGTTGGTATTAATCCCGAATTCCGTTAGCCTGCTCCAAAATTATCGACTATACGTCATATGATATCACGATAAAATGCATCTACTTCTTGATTGATGCACATGGTTGGAAAACTTTGATAAGCGAGAATCAGTTATCGCACCTCAAATTGACCGGAAGTTTGACAAAATCCTTCAGTTCCTGTACGTTAATATTATATACCCGATGTACGTAATTATATTGATATACGTTATGTTCAGGTATATTACTGTTAAGTCCACAAAACGTACGTCAGAAGGTTGGAACAGTAAAACATGTGATTTCTTTAAAGGTGTATTTGCGACTAAAATAAAACTGGCGGGCTCAGCCGCCGACACATACAAGGAACAGTATAACTATTGTTTCCTATTGTTAATTGTATTGGGCAATGATGTGGGAACGCAGGGCGCTACTCAATACTCTCTGTTCATTCATGAAGTTAATTTATTACTCTGATTAATGTGTACCTACATCATCCCCCTCCTTATACAAAAAATAAAACACAATAACGCTTGATTGAGTAAATAACAAAATAATGAATATTTGAAACAACATTATAAAACAAAATTCTATGTCAATTAAAAATATCTAGAGACATAATACGCTCAATCAAATTGTACACTTGGTCCATTGCGAAAATACAAGCAATGCGCAAGTTTAAGTAAAAAGTAAAAACATAAGAAAAGGTTGTATGTGTCTATCATTATATAATATAAAAATGTCAATTACCAATTACTAAACATCAATAAACATCTCAGAAACACAATAACAAAAATGTTTTGCCAAACAAAATACAATAAATCAATTTGAATAAAGAGTAAAGTAAAAAATCATGAAACCATATAAAAAGTAAGTGCATAAAAATACAATATTAAATTAATAAACTAATAGCTAATTAATAATACGCATAATAGTTTACATGTTTCGTAAAAACATTAGAACATTGTATTTATAAAAACTTATCCTAAGTAAGTAACGATGAGCCGCTCTACCTACTTAGAAAGAAAAAAAACTTACAAGTCAAAACGCACCGGTTTATTGATAACGCGGCCACTTCGCGTTGTTTTTGGAATTAGAACTTTGCTAGAAGTGTCTGCGTTATTAGTACTAGTATTTTTACTACCGTTATTATCACTATAACTAGAATTAGTAAAAGAATCAAAAGTATCGTTTAAATCATGGTCACTAAGAATGTGCGCGGGTTTTAACCTATCCATTGAAATAGTAGTTTCTTTTTCTCCTATTTTAATGACGAATGTTTTGCCTCTCCGACTTATGACGCCATAGGGGCCATCATATGGGGGTTGAAGAGATTTGCGCATTAAATCATTCCGAACAAACACATATTTACAAGTACTTAAATCACTCGGAACAAATAAAGAACGTGAATTACGATGACTCGATGGTCTCGGATTCAGGTTACGTATATTATCTCTTAGTTTCTGCAAATATTCTGAATCTGTATCACAAAATTTAGTATCTTCAAAAAAATCGCCTGGCAATCGAATTGATTTGCCGTAAGTTAATTCAGCTGCGCTTACACCGCTGTCGCTTCTAGTAGCGGCGCGTAAACCTAACAATACAACTGGTAGTTCGTCTACCCAAGAACTGTTGCGTTGTAAGCGTGCCATCAAAGCCACTTTAAGTGCTCTATGCCACCGCTCAATCATGCCGTTACTTTGAGGGTGATAAGGTGTCGTGCGCAATTTGTGTATTCCCAAATATTTCATTAACTGTCTAAAAAGATCACTTTCAAATTGTCTACCCTGGTCGCTGGTAAGCTTTGAAGGGCATCCAAAACGAGATATCCAACCCTCAAACACTATTCTAGCGATAGTCTCCGCTGTAATGTTTTGAACAGGAAATGCTTCAGGCCATCCGGTACATCGGTCTATCATCGTTACACAGAATCTATAACCGTCAGCCGAAATTGGTAAAGGCCCTACTATATCTATGTGTAAATGCTGGAAACGATCAGGTCGCCCAAACTGTCCTACATCAGATACAGTATGTCTCGTAATTTTCACTTTTTGACAATTAATACATGCACGAGCCCATTTTGATATATCTCGATTCATATCAGGCCAAAAAAACTTTTGTTTAATTAGATTTTTTGTAGTTTTAATGCCTGGATGACTAAGATTATGCACAGAATAAAAAGCTAATTGCCTATATTGTTTCGGTAAATAAGGTCTGACTTTGTTAGTTGACATTTCGCAATAAACAGGTTCCTCACAGCTAGGCAAATGAAACTGCTTAAACTGCAAGTTACTATCCGAAACTTTTAACGCTTTCTGTAGGTATTCGTCGTTAGCTTGTTCTTTTGCAATTTCTGAGTAATGAAGTACTGTGGGACAATCTACTGTCTCTATACGTGATAATGCGTCTGCCACTACGTTATTCGGTCCGCTAATATAGCGAATATCGGTAGTAAACTCGCTAATATATGAAAGATGTCTAACTCGTCTCGGACTTTCCTTATCATTATTATTGAGTTTAGAAAACGCATATACTAGTGGTTTATGGTCAGTAAAAATTGTTAGGACGCGACCTTCCAACAAATTCTTAAAATATTTGATGGCCATGTAAACAGCTAACAATTCCCTATCATAAGTTGAATATTTTATTTCAGTCTGAGACAACTTCTTTGAAAAATAGCCAAGTGGTTGCCACACGTTGTTTACCTTTTGCTGTAAAACCGCGCCGACGCATGTGTTTGAAGCGTCGGTCATAAGCGATAACTCCGCATCGGGTAACGGGTAATGAAGTGTAGCGGCGCTTTGTAAGCTCTCCTTACACTTCTTAAATGCCTCGTTGGCTTTGTCGTTCCATGCTATAATAGTACGGTCTTTCTTTTTGGCGTTGTGTAAATAAATATTGAGCTCGGATTGATATTCAGCGGCTCTAGGAATATGAGTGCGATAAAAATTCAACATCCCTAAGAATCGACGTAACTGTTCGACATTCTCGGGCTTCGGATAATCAACAATCGCCTGTACTTTATAGTCCAGGGGACGTACTCCCTCCGACGACACTTCATATCCTAAAAATTCTAACTTTGATTTCCCAAAGTCACACTTCGAAACATTTAAAGTAACGCCATAATCATTAAACCGTTTAAAAACTGTGTCTAAATGCTGTTTGTGCAGGACCTCATTTTCGCTAGCTATTATTACGTCATCGAGATACACAAATAAAAAATCTAGACCTTGTAATACAACGCTATCCATAAATCGTTGAAATGTTTGACCTGCGTTACGTAACCCAAAGGTCATGCGCGTAAATTCAAACAGTCCAAAGGGTGTTATGATCGCTGTCTTCTCAATGTCGTCATCATTTACAGGAATAAAATGATATGCTCTATTTAAATCTAGGCGAGAAAAAATAGTTTTCTTACCTGCTAATACATATTTAAAATCTTGCAATCGGGGTATGGGGTAGCGGTCTGGCTTCGTCACGGCATTCAACCTACGGTAGTCACCGCAAGGACGTAAATCTCCGTTCTTTTTGGCTACTACATGAAGTGGACTTGCCCATGCGCTTTTGGACGGCCTACATATCCCTAATTCTACCATATGTTTAAATTCATCCTTGACCCGTTTGTACCTATCCGGAGGTAGAGGCCTAGCCTTCGTATAGACCGGGGGACCGGATGTCTCTACATAGTGACATACTGAGTGTTTAGGCGTCTCTTTATACGATACAGGTTTGGTTAAATCTGGATAATTTAATAATAATTCATGCCATTTGTTAGTATTATCCACGGTCTTAATAGATGACTCATCGTTACTTTCCTGTGAAATAATCGAAGCGAGAACATTTAGATTGGTGACTTGGTCCCTTAATTTTCGCGCGTGTAAATCAACTAACAGTTTGAAATGGCTTAAAAAGTCTGCCCCAATAATTGGCTGCTTTACGTCCGCTATAATGAAAGTCCATCTAAATGCTCTCCTTAGATTTAAATTTAAAACAAGAGTACGCATACCATATGTCTTAATTTCAGTACCATTTGCAGCATATAACTTATAATTACAATCATCTGAAAGCGAAGACACACACTTTTTAACTGCAGGAATCACAGATACGTTGGCACCCGTATCAATTAAAAACTTTAGTCTGCTATTTCGGTCGAAAACACAAAGGCGGTTATTATGCGATTCGATACTTGCCCCCGCCACCGGCTGTATCGCGTCTAGTTTCCCTGCGTAGATGTCGGTTTAGCCCCCTTCCAATTGCAAGGCTCGACGCACTTCACAGCCTTAGCACGGTAACGGTGATGATAAAAACATAACCAATTTGGTTTTTTTCGGGACATACTCACGTCGCGCTGACCCGATCGGCTTGTTCTCCCTCGCGCAGTTGAGCACTCCTGTCGTTGAGGTGTTCTGGACCGGCGTAACTCAGCGACTTCCACTTGCAGTCGGTTAATCATTTCCGATAATTCGTGAATGCTTCCCGGCGTGGAGGTTTTCATTTCGGCTATTTCTGTATATTCTGGCCTGGTTGCCTCCATAACCTTGTCCGCCACCGTTGCCAAGCTCTCCAAGTCCTTGACCTCGGTGACAGCAAGAACAGCCTGAACTGCCGACGGCAAGTGTCTGGTCCACATTATTTGTAGCGTGGAGTCTGGTAGTTTGTTTCTAGCCAAGTCTCTCATCCGACGGAGAAGTTGCGATGGCTTTTGGGTGCCCAGTTCCATTTCCCCCAAAAGCTTTTGAAATTGCCGCGTCTCAGACTCTTCAAACACTTGTAACAGACGGTCCTTCAATGTCTGATATCGTCTTTCTTGTGGTGGTGACAGCAGCAGGTCGCTGACTTGTTGTATGGCAGATTTGCTGAGTTTGGTAACGACTAAGTTTTGTTTTGTTACATCTCCTAGTCGTTGCGATTCTACTACGGCCTCAAATTGGACAAACCAGAGTCGCGGTTGGTCTGACCAAAAATCAGGTATCCTTGACGAAACACTTATACTCGCCAAAGTCTCCGTCTCCGTCGACGCCTGTGCGGGCGGTGCCGCTAAAGAAGGCGCCGGCGTATTAGGCGCGGCGTAAATAGGTGCGGGTCCGTCTTGAGGATTCATATCCACAATGCACTGTCCAAAACGTAAAAAAAAAATGTTCAACAGGCGTCACCAATGTACGTATTTATACACTGTATACCTAATTATCACGTCGGGCGTATTCATACACTGTATACGTAATGATCACGTCGGGGTCACCAATGTACGTTAATATTATATACCCGATGTACGTAATTATATTGATATACGTTATGTTCAGGTATATTACTGTTAAGTCCACAAAACGTACGTCAGAAGGTTGGAACAGTAAAACATGTGATTTCTTTAAAGGTGTATTTGCGACTAAAATAAAACTGGCGGGCTCAGCCGCCGACACATACAAGGAACAGTATAACTATTGTTTCCTATTGTTAATTGTATTGGGCAATGATGTGGGAACGCAGGGCGCTACTCAATACTCTCTGTTCATTCATGAAGTTAATTTATTACTCTGATTAATGTGTACCTTCAGTTCCTGTCGGTCTGATTACATAGTTTCATCAAGTCACGTTTCGGTTCTGACCTCGTTGTTACAACTCCGATTGATAGAAGAAGAATAGTGAACTCACAAAAACTCAAAAAACACATTTTTTATGCAAATAGGCTTTAAAAAAGCACTTTTACACGTCCCAATATTAACCCTACCACTGCTTCGGGACAATAAATGGGCCAGTGCTGAGAAGAAGCAGCGCAAGAAACTGAGTCACTATTGTCAGCCTCTTTTTCAAAGGTTTACAGACTGCGGTATCCGCTAGATATAAGGATTTTATGTATTTGGTTGAACTGGCAATAAACGTTTTATTTATTTAAAACATTACATAGTTAAAATATTTATGCGAGCTAGGCAGTTAGGCAGTAATACTTTAGTTAACAGTCGTATAAGTTTATTTTTTTGTAATCATGGCATAAAGCAGTTTTGTAGACCCAGTGTCATTTTAAACTCCCCAATTTTTTAGGTCTATAATGGGCCGGTGCTGGGAAGAAGCAGAAAAAAAAACATTCCAAACATTTTTTGTCTTCTACTTAAAGCGTAAAATCTCTACTTCATGATAAAATTGGATTTTCATCACACAACCGTTATTCATTGATCATTTCTGAACTCGCAAGATATCGAGTGTGATACTGCCAACAGCCGTGGGAAAGTCAATATTGAAATTAGCGTCGATAAGTTTGTACAACAACTGGACATGACGATTTTATAGCTGTGTGAATTATGCAGCGAACGAGTTTTTAAACTGTTACATAAGGTATAAAATCGGGCGGTAAAGAATCTGGTTTTATTTAAAACTAGCTTTCCGCCCGCAGGTTCGCCCGCGTAAAAAATGGGCTGTTTTTAGGGTTTTCCCGAAAATTTTTCGATGATTTTTCGCCGTAAAAACCATCCTTGGACTTCAACGAACATTTAAAAAAAGAATTGGTGAAATTGGTCCAGGCGTTGAGTTATGCGCTTGCTAACACATTTTGAGATTCTTTTTTTTATTGTTGACTAGCCCATTTGTTGTCCCGAAGCAGTTGTAGGGTTAATACTGGGACGTGTAAAAGTTCTTTTTAAAAGCATATTTGCTAAAAATGAGTTTTTTTAGCTGTGCCCGCGACTTCGTACGCGTGAAAATAGTTTGAATATTTCCCGTTTGTGCAACATTTGTCTTTACTGCTCCGCCCCTATTGGCTGTAGGGTGATGTTTAGCCTAAATTCTTCCTAGATAAATGGGCTTATCAACACAAAAAAATACATAGATCTGTTTCTCTGTCATGTCATAATACACTTAACATCAAATAATTCAATTCAATTCAAATAAACCGCACCTTCCGCGACGCGAACTTTAAAGATTTTCTTCTGACACAATCATGGTGTCCCAACAATATTGGTGTTATTTGAAAGCCCAATAAATATCCTTAAAGAAAAAGACATTTAATTTCTAAATAAATGATTATCATATACCATAAATGTGACTTGAAAAGAGACCTCACTTTGGGCTCACCTCTGGGATCAATTAGACCAAATTTTATGGTTATGAAACCAAATAATGATCACACGTATCCTCTTTAACAGATGGATACCGATTAATCCCAACTTAACAGTTTTACAGCCATAAAAGTTGGCTCAAGCGTAATAGCCTATTTTTTGAAGAAGTGACTCTGGATCCTTCTAAAGACACATTTTTGGGGTAAAAACGTTTCCTTTAATGAAATGAAGCTTAGAACTAGGCTTTTAAATGGTGCCAATATTGGTGGGAAGTGGGGATGCATACGTTTGAAAGTGCTTGTTGCGGGAGGTGCGATTTATTTGATGTTGAGTGTATGTCAATGTCACTCCGTGCCGTTCCCATACCTCAGGCACTAACTAAGAGTTAATTACTAGACCTGTAGTCTGCTTAATATAAAAATCTACTTTCAAGTCCCGGGCAAACTCTAGGTAGTTAATAAACTGGAGTTTCTCAGCACAATTTCTAAAAATACCTCGACGCAAAACGAAGAAACCCACCGAAGCCCTTTAAGCGGTTTAGGTTACGTTTTCTTCGAATTTTTATAATCGCATTAGGGAAGGACAAATTACTTTGCCAACGGTGTTGAAGAAAGTAAAGAAAAGAAAAGGAGATTTTTTGGTTCTTTGGAAAACCATTTAATTTTGTCTTAACTGCCTAGCTCGCATAAATATTTATAACTAGGTAGGTACATAAAATGTAGTTGTTAGCGACTTTTTCAAGTCTTTTTCTTGAATGTGATAGCTGAATAGTGACTTCTTGTGCTACTTCTTCCCAGCACTGGCCCATTTATTGTCCCGAAGCAGTGGTAGGGTTAATACTGGGACGTGTATAAGTGCTTTTTAAAAACCTACCTACAAAAATAAAATGAGTTTTTGAAAAACTATGCAAGAATAGTTATTAAAAATTTACAAATTATCAAGTGTTTGTTTGTTTGTTTGTTTCATCAATGTTGGGATGTACCTACTAACATTATCTTACCTGTCTTATACTACCCTCTACCACAAAAACCTGAATATTTTACCAAAGAAACAATTCTATCAAGCACTTTTCCTGTCTAGACAGGCGGTGGCACCGGGTGCGAAATGTTAGGCTTTCAATTGAACGCTCGATATTAGTAAAAATGTTTTGGCATTTCTGCAATATTGGTATTCTTTGAGTTTATTGAAAAAGGTATATTAGGTCTGTTCTAAGTGAGAGTAGGCGCACACCGTTGATTTTTAGTTGGCCGATAGTTGTGCCCGATTTTAAATTGTATGAAGAATCGGCCAAATCGAATCGGCGTAGTGTGCGCACTCCCTTACATGCCCATACTGATCAACTGCCCGACTAAACTATCGGCCGACGAAAAATCAACGGTGTGCGCCTACTCTAAGTCCTATAGTTGAACGATTTTTTAACGTCAAATGGGAAAGATCGAAAATACTAATAAATGACCTTCACTGAACAGTGTACCTACCATGAGTTTACGTTAGGTGTGGTCGCTAGCGACTGCGTAAAAAAATGACATTTAAATGTATGACATATTGTGCAGCGCCCCTAGTGGCTACTTTCAAGAAATAAAATCTTCATATAATTTTTTGACGTATTCGCTAGCGAGCTCACCTAACGTAAACTCATGGTAGGCACACTGTCCCACCAAACTCGTTGACAGGCGGCGCACCACCATCTTCAACTACATAGTTTCAAAATGTCAAAAATCGGAACCAGCGATCCGGTATTGACGGTGGCGCCTCCCTGTCAATGTCACGGGTGGGACGGTTCAGTGTAGGACAACTATGTATATTTTTATGGTAGAGTCGGGCGGGATCCTGCAAAATACAGTCCCTGCAAAAAACAGGATGTCTGCGTTTGAAAGTGCCCTTTCTGCAACAAACATCGTCTCTCCAATCTCCGTCTAATATCGATCCTTGTTTAGAGAAGTCCTCGATAATGCATGCAGATTGAATTCGCATCACTATTCGCTCTGCTTATCGCCGCCGCGCAGGGCTCGCAATCAAGCGGGTAGGGAGGGGAATAACATCGATGTTTATGAAAACAATTCGTTTGGGGGAAAATTACAAGTTGTTTGTTTGTTGATAGGAGATACACAATACGAAACATTTGTGTACAGTCACCGTCAAATAGTTCGTGACACCCAAAGTAGCCAAAAACATCGTAAGTCTTTGTTGCAATTGGAATAAGGTTGTGTTGTCAACTTTTTGGCCACTTTGGGTGACACGAACTAATTGACGTTGACTGTACCTATATCTTTGGGAGTTTTTTAGTATAGTATTTTAGTGTATGTAGGTGATATTAGTTAGGAAGACCTGTAACGTAGTTTTAGGATAAGATGGCGCAATGTATTTTTTTCCCAAACTACATAAAATTACTCGAAAAGCTACTTTGTTAACGTTATGTAAGAACTAATTTAATTAATCTTACATAATATTGATATTTTTTATGATAGTTCCTGTTACTATTGCGTATAAAATAGGTATGTACGAATGAATTGTCCAAAGTTATTTATTTATCTTAGCACAGCCATAGTCAGATACGTCAACCTGATAGATAATAAATATGCAATTGTTTTTATAATTCAAAATTATAATTGTTGATGCAGTTTGACTCTATCGACAAATTTTATCGACTATCCCAACACTACTGCATAATTGTCGCTATCGAAGCGCACAGTTTGTTTGCAAGCTTCGCATTAAACAGCTTTAATAAGCTCACTGCGCATTTCACTGTCAATTATACGAATTACACCCTATTAATAAGCTAGTAGGATTCAATTTTGACTGTACCTATGTAAAATTTGTGTAGCAATTTAGCTATGGTGGTGTAGGGTTATTAATGGGTTGGAAAGACAAACTCACCTGATGGTTAATCAATGTCACTATAAGAGTATTTCACGGTGCATTCGATATACTAAAGAAGGGCCACACATTGCGTTAGAGAAGGTTGGAGGTTCCTTCTAGGTAAAAAAGAGAACGCCATTTAGAAATGAATTCACTTTCGTGCATTTTGTTTAAATTAGCTTAACTATAAAAGTCGTTACTTAAAGCTAAGTACCACTGCTTTGGGATAACAAATAGGATCAAAACCGTCGAGTTGTTTTGGCGTCTATCTTATTACTTACTAGCTTTCCGCCCATGGCTTCGCCCGCGTGGAATTTTGTCTGTCATAGAAAAACCATATCGCGCGCGTCCCTGTTTCAAAAACCGGGATAATAACTATCCTATGTCCTTTCCCGGGACTCAAACTATCTCCATGCCAAATTTCATCAAAATCGCTTCAGTGGTTTAGGCGTGAAAGCGTGACAGACAGACCGACAGAGTTACTTTCGCATTTAAAATATTAATATAGTATAGATTTTATTTCGTAGTACGTAAGCGTGAAAATAGTTTGAATATTTTTACCCGTTTAAATGTTTTTTTAGTACTAAGAAAAAAAAGTTTGATTTGTTTAAAACTGTAAACACTCATTTTATTTTTGAAAGTAAGCTTAAAAAGCAATTTTACACGTCCCAGTATTAACCCTACCACTGCTTCGGGACAATAAATGGGCCAGTGCTGAGAAGAAGCAGCGCAAGAAACTCAGTCGTTATCAGCCTCTTTTTCAAGAGCTTACGCTCGTAATCACAAACAATGCTTGCTTAATGAAGCAGCAAATCGAACGCACAGCGTTGAATAGAGCTCTGTGATTGGTTCGTGTGTGACACTGTGCGTCCACGCGCACTGTAAGGCCTCATAGAAAATTTTGTGAATACGGGCGTTTATGGGAGATGTAATTTATTCCGGCGTTTCTTCTCAGCACTTGCCATAATTATGTTTGTCTCGAAGCGCTGGTAGGGCCCAAAAGATAAGGAGACATGTAAAGTGCCCCATAAGGGCTACCTTTTCTTTTTTTATATTTACTATATTTGACGTTCATAAGTACCACTTGTGGTCTAAACTGAATAAATATTTTTGATTTTGATTTGATTTTTTTGATTTTGAATGTAATGTATCGATATCAACTTTATCGACACGCCCCCACCCCTAGCCCGTAATTAGCCGCTATCGCCGGGTGCAGTGTGTACAAAGAGCGCACTAATTTGTGACTAAATCTTCACGCTAAATATCAACCTTATGTAGTTGTGATACGTGCTATATATTGCAACAACAATGTATGGCTTGACATGCTGTCGAATGTTTGTGCAATTCGATGTAGTATACTGGGTAGGGAGAGATATGCAGTGGTAGTAGAGTTTTGTTTATGTTTTCAAAGTCAAAGTCAAAAGTTAGTTTTAAAAGTAGCATCTCAAACTAATTTAAAAATTAAAAATAACTTGAAGAAATCTAACTGCCTAAGGCGGGATCGAACCCACGACCTTTCGCTTGCAGGGCGACTGCCATAAGTTTGTCTCGAAGCGCTGGTAGGGCCCAAAAGATAAGGAGACATGTAAAGTGCCCCATAAGGGCTACCTTTTCTTTTTTTATTATTTACTATATTTTGACGTTCATAAGTGCCACTTGTGGTCTAAACTGAATAAATATTTTTGATTTTGATTTTTGATTTTTTGCTCTTCCATCTGAGCTACTTATTTCATCCAGTTTCTAAGTTCGATTCCCGAGGCAGTTCGATTTTTTCAAGTTATTTATAATTTCCAAATAACTACATCGTTACTAATGAATTAAATGAAAATCAAGAACACCATATATATAAATCAGATTCTAAAAAACACTCAGTAAAGAAAGACAAAAAAAACAGTAAAAACTGAATAGCTAATAAAAAAGCTTAACTGCCTGCTGTAAATAATTATCTATGTTATTTTAAAGTCTGTAAGCTCTTAAAAAAGAGGCCGACACTGAGTTTCTTGCGCTGCTTCTTCTCAGCACTGGCCCATTTATTGTCCTGAAGCAGTGGTAGGGTTAATATTGGGGCGTGTAAAAGTGTTTTTTAAAAACCTACTCGCATAAATGAATGAGTTTTGAGTATTTTTATGTAGGCCAAATTAGAGAGTCCGATGGAGACTATGGAGACTAAATTATTTGATAATGATGAGCTCTTTTCTATCGAAATCTAAAGAAAAAGATTTAATCATACATTTA
Organism: Ostrinia furnacalis; assembly: GCF_004193835.3. Lineage (NCBI taxonomy): Eukaryota > Metazoa > Arthropoda > Insecta > Lepidoptera > Crambidae > Ostrinia > Ostrinia furnacalis. The sequence goes on along the minus strand of NW_021137253.1, from coordinate 67,017 downwards.
GATGTTAGTCAAAACGATAGCTAAATACTTTTAACTAGGGATGTTATGGATATGTAGTTTCGGTTATGGATACGGTTACGGATATAGGAATATTATACTGGTTTCGGTTACGGTTACGGATATCTGTGCTTTAGAATGCAATTTGAAATAGTTGTCCAACACGGTTCATTCATGTTCACACACTTTACATCGAATATAAAATAATAAAAAAATAAAAATTTACACTAGATGGCATTATTTAAGGTAAATCAGGCTGTTATGTCTTAACATAATGCTATACAAAACTTTTGAATCGGTTCCGGTTACGGTTTCGGATATTTTTTTATTTCGGATATCCGAAAGTTTCGATTATGGTTACGGATATCCATAACATCCCAGCTTTTAAACAATCGTCGGCCCTCATAAACTAAAATAATAACCTGGAACGACCATTACCATGTAAATATGTGTTTAAATTGGATCAAAACAAACAAACACTTGGAATTTCAAATTTTGTTACACATAAACTCTGTAATTTGTTACGGTATGGCGCCCATCCCATAAAGTACCCATAATAATATAATAAACGCTTTAGTGTGTTTGTATAAGCGTAGGAGTGTGAAAGGGATAGAGATTTTTTACTAAGGTTCCCTATCCATGGGGTGCCTTTATGGCATCACCTTTATATAGTTCATTTGAACTTAAAACTCATTTATTTTTGCAAATAGGCTTTAAAAGCACTTTTACACGTCCCAGTATTAACCCTACCACTGCTTCGGGACAATAAATGGGCCAGTGCTGAGAAGAAGCAGCGCAAGAAACTCAGTCACTATTGTCAGCCTCCTTTTCAATGGTTAATAAGAAAACTTACATAGTTGTGAGTTTACGTCAAACACTTTCGATGTCAACTGCGTAAAAAATTGACATTAAATGTATGACGGATTGATTGCACAGCGCCCCTAGCGGAAACTTTCAAGAACTCAAATCTACATAATTATTTTTTTCAACGCGCTCGCTAGTCACGACTTTTGATGTAAACTCACACTAAGCCCACTGATCGCAACAATACAAAAGTCGACAATGTTGTTCATACATGGCAGGCTGCGTTCACTTTGATCTGACCGCAGAATGCATCCTTAAATTGAAAAAGACAAACAAACCCGCGGGCGTAGTGTTAGCTCATTCGAAAGTGCTCCGCAATCTTGGAATTGAATATCCCTGGAATATTTCATGGCTGAGCATATCATTTATTGCTTAATCTGCAGACGTCGCGGTTTAAGGCCGTGCTATACTGAAAGCTATAATATCTTTCACATAGCTACCTACTCTGCTGATATTTAAGTGGCTATGTGCCCCACTCTATCTATATATCAGCCTTTAGGAGGTTCGCCTTCGAACATAGGCCTCATCTTCAACCCTCCACCGACTTCTGTCAGTGGCCACTTGCATCCAGTTTACTCCAGCCTGCTACCAGATGTCGTCTGTCTACCGTTTAGGCGGTCCTCCCCTGCCGCGGGTGTTTGTTGCGGGGTTTCCACTCCATGGTCCTCCTGGACCAGCGATCTTGGTTCATCCGTGCAATGTGTCCTGCCCGTCTCCATTTACGGCTCTAGAATGGCAACCATGGGCAAGACGTAGGTAGTAGGTACTCGGTGGACTGATGATCTAGTAAGGTAGCGCAGGAATTTAATCATACTGCTTACAAATAATGTTTGTGTTACGAGTAGATTAACCACAATAGTTTTTTTTATCCACAACGAGGAAGCTCTTGGCTTGTATCTCACTGTAGTTTACCGTAATAATATTCTTTAAGTAAGTATCAGTTTTTTGTCAAACTTGCACAGCGGTCTATGGAGACGGCTATGCTCGGTGTTTCTTTACGAGATCGAATCAGAAATGAGGAGATCCGTAAACGAACTTAGATCGCTGACATAGCCCGACGGATTAGCAAGCTGAAGTGGCAATAGGCCGCAGGAGGCCCCTACCAACCGGGCGATGTGGAAATCATTGGTGGAAGCCTATAAGATAAGATAAGATAAGATAAGATAAATTTATTGAATAAAAACTTAGCCTAAATACAAGAAACTTAAATGGGACTATGAAATTATTTGGTTAGTAACAATATGTTAATTAAGGTAGTATACCTAAACTAAGCAAAAATGTTTGCCTGTGTTTTAGGTATCCATACTTATTATGTAAGTTAGTGCTTATTAAACAGATATTATAAATAATTACACCAAAACAATGTTAATAAAGGTAATAATAATAATAAATAAAATTTTGCTGACAGAATGTTTATTTATAGCTAGCATACCTACCTATGTTCAGCAGTCCTATAGCTGAAAGGATGGTGTTGATTCTTGAAATAAATCTATCGCATATCTTTCACTGGCTCACAACCGCGTCCCGCCCACGGCCATCTTTAAGTCGGCCATATTTTGTTATAAACGTCACCCGGGTCTTCTGTACGCATTATTTAGGTAATCTGAAGCTCGTGGCTCTTACGCAGTTATATTATCTTGACTTGGCGAACTTCGTACCGTCTATGTTCATCTGAAATAATGTAGAATTCCAACGGTGAAAGATTTTTTCAAATCGGTCCAGTAGTGTTTTTTTTTATCCACATCGAGGAAGCTCTTGGCCTGTATCTCACTTGATGGTAAATGATGATCAGGCCGAAGGTGGAAGCGAGTTTCACCCGGAATCCTCAACCACGGAGGAACTGGCTATCTTACCTCTAACTGCCGGAACACCACAATGCTGTTATGGCGACAGACTTAGGTAAGATGGTGGTAGCTAGCCAAGCGGACTTAGAACCAGCCCTACCACCAACCAAACCGAACAGAGTTTTTTCGGAGCCTATTCAAAACTAACAAACAATCAAATCTTTCTCTTTATAAAATTTGGACTCCCCAGCCCGTCTGGCCAGCGTGGGGAGTGAAGGACAAATCCTCCATTTGCCTGTGGTCAATTAGAGGGTCATACTCCTGCAGTGGAGACTAAATGACCTGATGATGATGATGAAAACTTTGAAATATAGATGAGGCTAACAAAAGTGACTGATGTCTGTTTTTGTTGGGATTTATACTTGCGAAGGACGAGTATTATACTTAGAGTTTTGAACTTTTTCAGGAGCACTTTTTAAGAAATAATTATACTTTAAATATTCAACAGTTTTCACCATCAATTCCTAATTTTTAAGTGACCCCTAATGTAACACAATATATAGGAGATATTCATAGGAGTCACTTAAAAATCAGGGATTGATGGTGAAAACAGGCATGAGTCTTGCTTCTTTTCCGCTCTGGCCCGTTATGACCCGAAGCGGTAGGGTTAACATTATAATGGGACGTTTAGAAGCGTGACTGCAAAATTAAATAATGTTTTTTATAATACTGATACCTGACGAAAAGTCAGTGCCTGAGGTATGAGAGTGGCACGGAAGGGTGTTTTTGTGACGTCAACGTCAGCAAGACTTCAGATTTGTATGCTTTGTCACGTTATATTAATATGTCAATTAACATGTCTCTAACGCATGATGTTTTCACCTGTAATTAAGTTTGCATTTAACATGTGTCATTTTTAGGGTTCCGTAGCCAAATGGCAAAAAACGGAACCCTTATAGATTCGTCATGTCTGTCTGTCTGTCCGTCCGTCTGTCCGTCCGTATGTCACAGCCATTTTTTATAGTTACTTTTGTGAAGCCTCAATGTAACCTTGTTGGTGTTCAAATAAATAAATAAACACCCCTCCCGTACCGCTCCCATATCTCAGGCATTGATTCAGCATTTTGCTAGACCTATAGGAATAAATTACGCAATTGATTTGTCCTCGCTGACAATCGAATCTGCCTGAGAAGTCCACTTTTAGGGTCATAGCAGACTTATCAACTCGGACAGGGATCACACTGTATCGACTTTCGTGAGCTGACATCGCCTTTCGCTAGCTGACATCGCCTTTCGCTAGCTGACATCGCCTTTCGCTAGCTGACATCGCCTTTCGCGAGCTGACATCGCCTTTCGCGAGCTGACATCGCCTTTCGCGAGCTGACATCGCCTTTCGCGCGCTGTCAACTGTGTGATAAGTGTGCGTTGCAGTATGGAGTTTCATACAAAGAATGACCGCCTAAAGATGATACGGTTACGATCCCTTTCCGGGTTGATAAGTGTGCTACGTCCTTTATCCACTAGACCGCGAAGATGTTTATCTGTCTTTAACAAATTGGTTTTATAATATCCACATAAAAAAGGTTAAATTAACCTCAAGGCCGTAAAAACCTAATTCTCTTTCAAAAACGATACATTTGATTACATTATAAATTCATATTTCACGTTTGTGTCAACATTTTTAATCAGAAACTATGTTTTTATTGGCCGTTTTTAAATAGTTTCAAAGGTCCCCCGCGGTGTTGATTATTATAAGGTTTTACGATGATGTTTTGTTCAAAAATGTTTAAATCCTTAAGGCTTAATTGCTGAAATAGTTAATTGATTGTGCCTCTGTCGAATTTTATGTTAATGTAGAAAAAATATTGGTTTCTGCGAGTTTATGCTTGAATCTTCATGGGGGGTACGGAAAGTGGTACAGGTCTAGAGCTTTAAACTCGGTTAGTTAATGCCTGAGGTATGGAAGCGGCACGGGAGGGTGTTTTTGGGGCGTCAAACGTCAGTGAGACTTCAAATTAGTGATGCACAAGATGTTTCTTGCGCTGCTTCTACTCAGCACTGGCCCATTTTTTGTCCCGAAGCAGTGGTAGGGTTAATATTGGGACGTGTAAGAGTAGGCGCACACCGTTGATTTTTCGTCGGCCGATAGTTTAGGCGGGCAGTTGATCAGTATGGGCATGTATGGGAATGCGCACACTACGCCGATTCGATTTGGCCGATTCTTCATACAAATTAAAATCGGGCACAACTATCGGCCAACTAAAAATCGGTGTGCGCCTACTCTAAAAGTGCTTTTAAAAGCCTATTTGCAAAAATAAATGAGTTTTATGAGTCGAGGCGTCGAGTCCTATTTTTGAAGCCTCGAGGCGGAATGCAAGGCTCAGTGAGCTCGGCAGGCTCAGTGCCCCGAGCTTAGCCGAGCTGCGAGCTCTCTGAGCCATGCCTCGAGGCTTTAAAGAGCTCGAGCCTTCAAAAGAGCTCGAACCTTCAAAAGAGCTCGAGCCTTCGAAAGAGCTCGAATCTTCAAAAGAGCTCGAGTCTTAAAATGAACGCAAGCCTGTCAGAGATATGAACGCAGCACAGCTTTCAAAAAGGCTCGAGCTTTCAAAAAGATAGATAGATAGATAGATAAAAATATGATTTATTTGCAAAACACATTGACACACAAGAAGCAAAAAGTAAGATTAATAAACACAGGAGCCGCAGGAAAGATATAGTACATTACAAAGAGTAAAAAAGAAAATCCTGCGCATAGGTATAAGTGTGCCGCAGCGATGCAAAAACGCAGAGAGCTCAGTGTAGACACTGCTCTAAAATGAGCAGAACACTGATTTTCAGCTCTTGCTTGAAAAAAAGAAAGAAGACGTACGAGAATGGTAGAGAATAAGGTGGTGAAAATGTTGGCAGAGAATAAGGTGGTAAAAGGCTTTAGCTTTCGAAAAGGCTCCAGCTTTCAAAAAGGCTCGACCTCTCAAAAAGGCTCGGGCTCTGCGAAAGACTCCAAGCTTCATACAAACGAGGCGAGCCCCGAAAAAGGCTCGAACTCTAAAAAAGACTTCCGTGTCGTCGAGATTCATACAAACGAGGCGAGCCCTGTAAACGACTCTGAGCTCTCGGCAAAAGGACTCGGAAGCCTCGAGGCTTGTACAGTCACGGAATGAAAAGGTTCGTCAGTTTTCAAATTGATTCCTTCAACGAATCGCGAGCACATATTACCTTTTGAAACTATGTTACAGAATAATCTCGAGTTAGAGAAAGTAATCTTTAACTGTTCGTCAGTAAAGTTCAAAATTATTCAGATCAGAGTTGTTTGACGATTTATCTTGTCAAGAAGATTAGATTTATAAACTAAAACCTTCTTGTTGGTTCAACCTGTCATTATTATTTCTATTAAATAAAAAAAACTATTGTCAATGTCATCATTGCATTGCACTGACGGGATAGAAAAATAAACAAGCAAAACCTTATTCATTAGCAAACGTCATATTTATTTAAATGTTAGCAGCACTGTTTCTTGCACTGTTATGTTGGCAGGTTTGACACTTACAGTACCTAGTGCAAGCGAAAACCGACACTAAGGTGACGAACCTTTTCATTCCGCGACTGTACATCAACTTCACATTTGTATGCTCTGTGACGTCATAAATGTCAATGTCACCCCTCCCGTGCCGCTCCCATGCCTCAGGTTCAGTACTAGGCCTATAGCAGGGGTGGCCAACCGGTCGATATCGACTATTAGTCCAGTCGATCGTGGCAAGGCAAAAAATTCTACATGATTGTGTACTAAGCAATTTAGGTCACTACGCCACCATGAACAGACTCCAAAGACAGTTTAACAGTTTTTTAACCGCCTCTGTGGTCTAGTGGTAAGACCACCTGCTTCAGACGCAGAGGTCCCGGGTTCGATTCCCAGTGGGGGCAGATTTTTCTGTTCGGTTTGGTTGGTGGTAGGGCTTGTTCTAAGTCCGCCTGGCTAGCTACCACCATCTTACCTAAGTCTGTCGCCATAACAACCATGTTAACAGCATTGTTGTGTTCCGGCAGTTAGAGGTAAGATAGCCAGTTCCTCCGTGGTTGAGGATTTCGGGTGAAGCTCGCTTCCACCTTCGGCCTGATCGTCACTTACCATCAGGTGAGATACAGGCCAAGAGCTTCCTCGTTGTGGATAAAAAAAAAAAAAAAAAACAGTATATCAAGGAACCTCGATCTTGATCTAGATGTCTTTCGGGACAAGCTACCTTCATTTAAGCGCAAAACCCTAAACAGCTTCGCATCGAGTCGCTGGCGAAATGTTATTCCAGCTAAATAATACTCGCTGAAGAAACTCTTTTCTTTAAGTGTAGACACTGTTTATGTATAAGTCCACTATTGCATGCCGTGGCAACCTATAATTAAGGCAGCACTTAGATTAAGTTAAATACGTTGTAAATATTGATTGTCTTCCAGTGTATGTCTTGTTGGTTGTCCTATTAAATAAATAAAATAAAAAACTATGCTTTTTCATTTAAGATTTCAAGAAATATATACAGGGTGGAAACGTTAAGTGATCTCACTCAATTATTTCTAAACTATACAAGATATCGAAAAACTGATTACTGATTCTGAAAGTGCTTTACAAGCTCTTTCAAACGATACCAATAATAGGTTACAGAATAAACTGGATCTATCCGAAAATTCAATGTTTCCAGTTTCCATACATTTAGTAAAACCACATAATATTAAAAACTATACAAGATATTCAAAAACTGGTTACTGATCCTGAAAGTGCTTCACGAGCTCTATCCAACGGTACCAACAATATGTTACAAAATAAACCGAATCCATTCGAAAATTCCATGTTTATAACTTCCATACATTTAGTACAGCCACAGTCATGGCACTCGTGTCTTGTTAATATTATAGCAAGTAAACCCTAAAACCAATGTTTTCCAATAATAATTTTAATTAAGAATGCACTTTACGAGTTCATTGTAAGTGTTTATTATTTAATTTAAAAAATTAACACTTCTTTTATTGTTTGCCTGCCATACATTTAGTATGGAGGCTGAAAACATAACATTTTCGGATAGATCCAGTTAATTCTGTAACCTAATATTGGTATCGTTGGATAGAGCTTGTGAAGTACTTTCAGGATTAGTAATCAGTTTTTCGATATCTTGTACAGTTTAGAAATAATCGAATGAGATCACTTATCGTTTCCACCCTGTATAACTGGTAGATCGCCCAGGGTTTTGTTAGTAAACAGTAGATCTTATGTCTAATCAAGTTGGCCACCCCTTTTTTTTTTTTTTTTTTTCGTCGGGAAATGCTTTGCGCATACCCACTGGTCTATGGGGACGGCCAGTGGGTTATGTGGGACTCTCCCCACCTACCCACTAAAGGCGGGGCCTACCCACTAAAACCCGACGGTTTCCACCAGAGCCCAAAGAAACAGAGCCGCGAGTTATTGTCCTGGTTGGACATTCGTCCGCAGCTCCGCCTCAGGCTAGAGGCTCGCTCACGAGCAAGCCTCTCTGGCTTCGAGGGAACCCCCAGTCCCCTCCTCCAGTTGTTTTTTATAGAGGTTTTCTCCTCGCGGCCCTGGTATAACAGGACCCCCGGCCCGCCGTAGCGGGTTACGGTCTGCTCTATGCCGCTGCTCGGTCAGCTCTGCTGATCAGAGAAGTACCGAGAGCGGCCCTCCAAAGAATGGGCCCGGGCAAACGCCCCGCCAGCCCCCACCTGTGGGGGTTTTTAAAGATGTCCCCTGCATCGTGGCCCGGGCAAATGCCTCGACGGCCCCCGGCCCACTCAATTGTGGGTTACGGGTTGCCCGACAGACCCGCCGAGTTGACGAGACCTGCCGCGCAGGTGAGAAGTTAGCCGCCCGCGTGAGCAGACCACGCGGACGTTGCCCAGGGTGCACCACGAGGAGGTCGCTCACCATCGCACCCCAAGTTGGCCACCCCTGGCCTATAGTATCCGACTCGCACTTGGCCTGTTTTTATCGGTCAATCATGTTGATATATCAAACTATGCTGAACTGTTACAAGTTTATTTAGATCGAATGTGATTGATGGTGTTAATAGTTATACAATATATTGCCTATTACATAACAGAGAAATATTAAGTAACTTCTCTTCATTCGATTATTTTATTTTTTTATTTGGAAACACAGCTTATCATACAGATAGCTTAAAAAATGAGTTTTACATAAGTCTAGAAATTTTCAGTGTGTAAACTAGCTTTACTAGCGGGTTTCTTTTTCAGGGGGGGGGGGGGTTATTGTCCTGGTTGGACATTCGTCCGCAGCTCCGCCTCAGGCTAGAGGCTCGCTCACGAGCAAGCCTCTCTGGCTTCGAGGGAACCCCCAGTCCCCTCCTCCAGTTGTTTTTTATAGAGGTTTTCTCCTCGCGGCCCTGGTATAACAGGACCCCCGGCCCGCCGTAGCGGGTTACGGTCTGCTCTATGCCGCTGCTCGGTCAGCTCTGCTGATCAGAGAAGTACCGAGAGCGGCCCTCCAAAGAATGGGCCCGGGCAAACGCCCCGCCAGCCCCCACCTGTGGGGGTTTTTAAAGATGTCCCCTGCATCGTGGCCCGGGCAAATGCCTCGACGGCCCCCGGCCCACTCAATTGTGGGTTACGGGTTGCCCGACAGACCCGCCGAGTTGACGAGACCTGCCGCGCAGGTGAGAAGTTAGCCGCCCGCGTGAGCAGACCACGCGGACGTTGCCCAGGGTGCACCACGAGGAGGTCGCTCACCATCGCACCCCAAGTTGGCCACCCCTGGCCTATAGTATCCGACTCGCACTTGGCCTGTTTTTATCGGTCAATCATGTTGATATATCAAACTATGCTGAACTGTTACAAGTTTATTTAGATCGAATGTGATTGATGGTGTTAATAGTTATACAATATATTGCCTATTACATAACAGAGAAATATTAAGTAACTTCTCTTCATTCGATTATTTTATTTTTTTATTTGGAAACACAGCTTATCATACAGATAGCTTAAAAAATGAGTTTTACATAAGTCTAGAAATTTTCAGTGTGTAAACTAGCTTTACTAGCGGGTTTCTTTTTCAGGGGGGGGGGGGGGCTGCTCCCTGACATGTCGTCACGAGGGGGGGAGGCGGGTCCCTGACATGTCGTCATGGGGGGGGGGGGGGGGGTTTAGTATCGCTCATGAGTTAGTACTATCATCTTTAAATCGTGACATAAGCATATTTAGCTTATTTGCAACTCCTGTGCAGCCGGGATCTACAGCTTGACCGCCAATAACCCAACCAGTGAAGGTCAAGTTTGTCCCGGGGGAAAGTTAAACTGTCATACCCGCAACGACATTAATCAGAAGAACATCTACGAGTAAGAAGATAGGATATAGATAGTTTAATCCACGAAGACGCGCCCCACCATTCTTCCGCTAATGTTTGAGTGTTATCGGTACACGCTAATGATCCATGAGTGCACACGCACACTCCGATAATGCCTTACGGATTGCTCGGACCACACTCCCCGCACCCCGCGCGACCGGGACCAAACATAGGGCGCGGCCGAGTGGATGAAACGAACTATACATAATATGACATCCCAACTATCCCAACTAATATTATAAATGCGAAAGTAACTCTGTCTGTCTGTCTGTCTGTCTGTCTGTCTGTCTGTCTGTCTGTCTGTCTGTTACGCTTTCCCGCTTAAACCTCGCAACCGATTTTGATGAAATTTGGCATAGAGATAGTTTGAGTCCCGGGAAAGAACATAGGATAGTTTTTATCCCGGTTTTTGAAACAGGGACGCGCGCGATAAAGTTTTTCTGTGACAGACAAAATTCCACGCGGGCGAAGCCGCGGGCGGAAAGCTAGTATTTAATATTTTCGCTGCCACTCCTGCGTCTTCTCTATTATGTTATGTCATATACCCGACAGTTCTATACTGTAGTGGCCCAAAATTAACTCGCAGCAAACACAGGGATAGTGCTGGAGGGCTCTCCGACGGATCGATACGTCAATATTTTGTAGAGCTAGTGATGTGTGCAGTACTCGCATATCGATGTTTTCTCTTCTATTTTAAAAGAGTTGTTATGATAGGTACTGGTTGCAGATCAAGAGAGAGCTAAGCTAAGGTAGTTGATGTCTGTCGCAGTTTTTTATAGTTGAGTGCAAACTGCAAACTATACAAAATTATGGGCAACTAGCCAACTAGGTAAGCTAAACTAATTTAGCTTAGCTCTTGGCCTAGGCTATAGCCCGCATAAGCCTTTGCATAGTAATTGATATTAGGTGAATCAGTGAAAGTAAACATAAAGACACTGTCTTTTAATCTGTGAGCTCTACTGTTGTGGGTGGAATTACAACTGCCGATTTTGTATGTCGTAAAAGGCGACTGAGGGACAGAGTGTGGAGTGTAGAACGCTATAGTAAAGAACGTTTTGTACCCCACTGCTGTTGGACTATCGTGGTGAAACCACTCGTAAATACAAACATAAGCTTAATATGAGGTGTAAACTGGACTTTTAGTAATTTGTATACCTACATTAAATTATTTTTAAAAACATTCGATCAGTGAATTTAAGTTTATCGATGTCGACATATCGACGTATCGGCGCGCACGTCACTAGTAAGAGCCAATACCCAAGACGTGACACTCGCATTAACGCCGCGCGACAAGCTCGTGTGCTCGCTTTTTTGCTTTTAAGTACTGGCGAGCACAAAATACATAAGTAAAAAATAATTTATAGTTTTAAAATATTTATATCTTTACGGTTAAAATAAATGAGTTCTTTAAAAATTCTAATCGATTAAAAAGTGCGCTTAAAAGTAGAAAAATAGAACTTACACCCAGACCAATAAAAACAGATATGTTCATGCACGCAAAATTTTAAATTAACCCGATAAAATTTTGAATTGAACCGATACTTGCTTAAGTGAAGCAGCAAATCGAACGCACAGCGTTGAATAGAGCTCTGTGATCGGTTCGTGTATCACATTGTGCGTCCACGCGCACTGTGAGACCTCATAGTAATGTTTGTGAATACACTCGTTAATCTGCTAGCTGTTGTTAGCTTTTGTAAAAGCACTTAGCTTCTTATAAGTTTTGCATTTTAGAACTAATTTCCTTAAAAAATATTTATTGTTTGCCAGTTGGCTTTTAAAAACACTTAGTTTGATTGCTTTTGAAAAAGTTTGGAAATGAATAAATAAACAAATAAAGCTCAGTTTTTTAAATTTCTTCCTTTTTGCTAGTTTTTCTTAAAGATCTGCTTATTTTATGACTAGGAAATTAAAATCTTTATTGATAGTAGTAAAAGTGCCCAAAAAAGGCAACATTGAATTTAAACTGATTTGAAAAGTCGTAAAACTTTTGTTCGAGCTTATACCAAAGCTTTTTTGTGCTTTTTTGAAGTGAAAAGTGGACATCACTTACCGATGATGGTTGTAGGGCAAGTCGTGGTGTCATATACCTACTTGTTATGGTATAGGCGACATTTTTATCTTGCTTGATTATTTTTAAGTTAAAAATTTAGAAGTTGACCACCTATCTTAATGTACCTAAGTAGGCTTTTATGGGCACAGGACTATTTCCACTTCTCGTTCCCACCGCTGCAACTCCTGTGTAGCCAGGATCTTCAGTTTGACCGCCAAAAACCCAAAAGGCCAAGAGCCTTTCCTCGTTGTGGATAAAAATAATTAAAACATAACCCTCCTTCTGGCGCAGTCGGGTAAAAAATAAGCTATTTTCACACGTCCGCCTCGCACTCGGACGCAGCGAATGCGCTCAAGTCAAGAACTACTGGACCGATTTGAAAAAATATTTTTGTGTTTAGATAGCCCATTTATCGCGGAAAACTTTAAGCTTTATAACATCACCCTACAGCCAATAGGGGTGGAGAGCAGTAAAGAAAAGATAGATATTCGTATGCGTGGATCCCGTTTTACCCCCTTAGGGGTAGAGTTTCGTAAAGCCCGTTCTTAGCAGATGTCTAAACCCTATGGAACCTACCTATCAAATTTCAAGTTTGTGGGTGTTATCATGATAGGTGTTTCAGCGATAGGACGTCCACTGCTGAACATAGGCCTCCCTCAATGCTTTCCATGTTGCCCGGTTGGTAGCGGCCTGCGTCCAGCGCTTAACTGCTACCTTTATGATGTCGTCGGTCCACCTTGTGGGTGGACGTCCCACGCTGTAGGTGTTATAGTTTCTGAGATTTCGTGATTAATCATTAAGTGGTATTTCGCTTATATAAATATAGCAAACAGGACGTGATCGCATGAATCCACACAATGTAGGGTGATTAATATCTCCAACAAAGGGCAATCTGCTGGAAATACGGCGCGTTAATTATTTTGATAACTAAAAGGGCGCCCGCATACTTGCGACTCTTTCTTTGGAAATCGCTTTGATGAATAATGGACAGGTGATTAATTTCAGGTTCATTAGAACTTGTTCTACGCTTCGATGTAGGTACTATGGGCCACAGTTCCAGCCATTTCCGGTCATGTCGTCTCGTTCTATCGCAAATAATCACCATTTGATGAGGGCGAGAGAAAAAACTCGTAAATGTAATTTTATTTTTGCAAGTAGGTTTTTAAAAAGCTCTTAAAGCACTTTTACACGTCCCAGTATTAACCCTACCACTGTTTCGGAACCATAAATGGGCCAGTGCTGAGAAGCTGCGCAAGAAACTCTGTCACTATGTTCAAATTACTTCTACGGTTTCGTAACCATCTGAAGCTATATTTTAAAGATGCCCGAAGCCGTTGGGCCAATTGTCATTAAATTATCATCATCATCATGAGGTCGTCCAGTCTCCACTGCACCAGAAGGAGGGTTATAGTCATTTTTTTTAATTTTACTCAACTGCGCTTGAAGTAGGGTCATGTTTTCTCTTCGAAATAAAGTCGCAAGTGTGTCGCCGGCCTACAGCGAGTGACCTGCTATGTAGGTCACGTGACATTAATGTAAACAACGAGGATGTAACGCACAGTAATTAATATAACGCGATATGGCCGCTGTAAACATAATAATATGTATATGTATATAGTAGAGATCGCTTCATAGCGATAAGACTGCCTAAATTATGAAATATTATGACATGTATGCCAATTAATACACAGGAAATAAAACAGTAGTAAATAACAGAATCTATATCTTTAAAAGCGAAAGGTCACTGATTGACTGACTCATTCATCACGAAATCTCAGAAACTACAAGTGCTAGGAGTCCCAAATTTTGCATGGGGGTTCCTTTTAGAACGTAGGCGCTCACTAAGAATGGATTTTACGAAACTCGTGTGGAGTTTCGTAAAATCTATGGGGGTAAAACGGAATCAAGTGTACGAAGTCGCGTGCGGCCGCTAGTCCCAACTAGTCCCAACTAACTCTGTCTGTCTGTCTGTCTGTCTGTCTGTTACGCTTTCCCGCTTAAACCTCGCAACCGATTTTGATGAAATTTGGCATAGAGATAGTTTGAGTCCCGGGAAAGAACATAGGATAGTTTTTATCCCGGTTTTTGAAACAGGGACGCGCGCGATAAAGTTTTTCTGTGACAGACAAAATTCCACGCGGGCGAAGCCGCGGGCGGAAAGCTAGTTATAAATAACTCGAAAATATCGAATTGCCTAAGGTGTGAATCGAACCCACGACCTTTCGTTTACCGGGTGACTGCTCTCACCATGAGCTACTGAGTGATAGGTCGTGGAATCGATTCCCACCCTAAATAATTAAACTTTTCAAGTTATTTAAAAATTTAGAGATGCGACTCTTAATGCTAAAAAAAATCCAAAACAATAATTAAGTACCTACACACTGAAAATGCTCTTAAGCTGAGTTGCACCACCTATCTTTAACCGTAACCATAACCATAACCGGTGATTTTTTTATGGAATTTGACAGAGTTTTGACGTTTAAGTAACATGTTGCAACACTTGCAATGCAGCTTATGTTTCACACTTACGCCCGTATTCACAAACGACGCTTGCTTAAGTGAAGCAGCAAATCGAACGCACAGCGTTGAATAGAGCTCTGTGATTGGTTCGTGTGTCACCCTGTGCGTCCACGCGCACTGTGAGACCTCATAGTAATGTTTGTGAATACGGGCGTTAGATCTCTCTCTCTTTCTCTAAAACCATCTCATTCACACACATAGGAAATCAAATCATTGATAGAAACCAAGATAAATATCTCTAAACATATAAAAATCAACACATTAAACATAAATTCCAATGGAACATGCAATTAGAGTTAAATTATTATTTAACTGGCGGCGAAGAGGTTAACAATATTTCATAAGCGGTCAAGTGTGTAACTAATTGTATTCCAAGAGTTCCGTATGTAGATATTTTAAATTTTAGTGCGCCCCGCGACTTGACGTGTGAAAAAAGTTTGAATATTTTTCTTAATTTTGCAACATTTTTTGTCGATACTCTGCTCTCCTATTGCTTGTAGTGTGATGATGGATACCTAGTATAACATATTATAGCGTGTAAAAATCGGGATTATTCCCGTTTCTGACATGATTTAAACATTATCCCAACGAAAACAAAAATACAATCACGCCTATCATAATAAAAACACTTGTCCATTACTTAAACTTTTATAAGGTTCAGCCAAACACGTTGGTTTGACCCTCAGATGTTTGACCTTTAGTACATTGGTTCCCAAAGTGGGGGGCGTAAAGACCTTTAAAGGGCGGCGCGGGTCATCTGTAAGAAACCTGCGACCGCTGAGAGAATGCATTCCAGACTGCTCGATACGACCAATAAATAATCTTGACTAGAGGAGGGACTGCGCGGAATTTTTGTATGGTCGAAAGGGGGCACGTCTCAAATAAGTTTGGGAACCAATGCGTTCGCGTTATTAGAAATAGGTTTATAGCACAAGCGTAGCTTACACCTGGACAAACATCGGACGCAGAGGAAGTAAAATTGTTATGCAGAGACCGCATGTGACATCTTTTAGAAATAAAACCTTTTTTACTTTACTCTGTTAGCCCCAAAAGATTCTACAATATTTAAGATATATATTTTTGATAGAACTTGTCTTAAGGAGCCTTTACATGTCTCATAATCTTTTTGCCCTACCAGCGCTTCGAGACCAACAGTTAAATACGATCTAGGATTGATATGTGAATTTAAATACATATTATTGAGTGCAAAATTACTCCTTTTAATTGATATTCTGACTTCACCACTTTAATATACATTTTTCCATGCAATAAATTCAAGATATAAATCAGAAAACCGCCCGAAATTCTAACACCAAGGTTTTTTGTCTCCCCAAGGAATCCTGGGCATGCCATAAATTGTAAGGGATATAAGCCCATAAATTTGGCCCGGGCAGGAACCGAACGGGATGTATTATGATCATAATTAGTGATAAGACTAACTAGCTGGCTTTGATATTAGATAGGTCTAGCGGTTAACTCATTCAGTGCCTGGGGAATGGGAGCGGCACAGGAGGGTAGTTTTCAGGGATGTCATGGATAGTTATATGATAGATGGAAGTTTTGGTTTCGGTTACGGTTACGGATAGTACTAAATCATTTCGGACTAGCGGCCGCCCGCGACTTCGTACGCGTGGAACCCGTTTTACCCCCTTCATCTATCTTACGCGGTTTAGTTAGATTTTTTCATACAAATGTTTTTTCCCGCTAACTTCCGTTCCTGCTAAAATAATCTTATAACTAGTATGATTATTTATGTATTTTAGTATGTAATGATTTAACATTATCTTTTTTGTTTCTTTCAGGTAAGTCAACATGGTGTAATGCTGTTTAAAATAACGTTTTTTATTATAAGTCTAAATAAATAGGTAAGTAGGTAAGTATAGATAGCTATAGTAATTTAGACATTGATTAAGGTGACTTCTTTTCGCTACTTCTCAATACCAGCCGATATAATATATTGTTCCGAATATTATGATCATTTTCCTGAGTCAAAATAAGGCATAGGTAGCTACTATGGCGGGACGCGTAATAAAATTCCTGAAAGAACGCATGCAGTCACTGGTAGCTAGTTTGGAATTTATTGTCGTTCACAGAAAACCAAGGTTATAACCCTAACCCAGGGTTTACACCAGGGCATGACACATACTAAAGTAATACAGGTGTAGCCACAGACCACACAATCTGTGGGTGTAGCTATCTGATGGCTAACCGGTGCCTTGCACCGGAGTTCCTTATCATAGGGGCTCTTGCACTCTAACCTATGTAGCTATGTATCTGATGGCTAGGCGTTACCTTACACTGCACTGGAGCTCACTAACTTCGGAGCTCTTGGTATCTAATCAAAAAACTGTACACTCTAACCTTTTTTTTTTCTTTGAGCCCTGGAAAGGGCCTATATGGACCTACTGAAAAACTATTTTATTTTTTATCTTTCGTAGTCGTCTTTTCAGCCCAATGGCGACCACTGCTGATCAAAGGCTTTCCGCAAAGATTTCCTCAACCCCTGGTCCTGTGCTACCCGCATACCTACAGACACTTCCCGCGACCTTCATCAGATCATCGGTCCACCTAGTGTGGAGCCTGCCCACACTATGTCTTCAGGCCCGTGGTCGCCACTCGAGAACTTTTCTGCGCCATCGGCCACGACCGACAACCTCATAAAGATAGCAGGAAGGTACTGGATACAGGCCGCTACCAACCAGTCAATATGGAAATCATTGGGGAAGGTCTACCTACTTATGTCAAACTGTGGACGTGCTGTGGCTGAAATGATGATGATGATTGCCACTTGATTTAAAATAAACTTTTATTTCAAACTAAAGCTTAATAGCTGCTTTATGTTGACGTGATTTGAAGTTTAAACACAATTTTTATGCTTAGGCTTATCTAGTAGGTGTATAGGTACATAGAAGTTATTCCTTCAAAAATCTAATTTAGTAGTGCATTTATCAAAAATTAAATTCAAATGAATCTCAAAGCTACAGAACCGTGTGGAAGTAATTACAAAGTCGTTAGAGCCATTTAGAAACCCATAAATCTAAAGCTGACAGGAAGTTAAAGGGGAATTATGATTGAAACAACAAACATTTTAAAGTTTCCTTTGATTTATGTTAGGCAATTTATTAATTTAGACTTGAACGCATGGCGTTGTCCAGATAGTGTTGGTGAGGTAGGGAAAGTGAGATGGTACACAAATGGTCAAATACCTGCCTTGTTATGTATAAAAAAAAAACAATTAAATTTTTTGAGGTTTTCGGCTACTGGGACCGCGGTCCCAGTCGCTGAATAGGTACATAAAAATTAAATATTTTCTTCACTCACTCATACTCATAGAAACTTAAAGAAATATTTATTGCTAAAAGCGGTACAGTACTAAAATCGAGTCGGCGGCTTACTGAGTCAGTTTCGGTCTGCAGCGCTGTTGGTCGCAAGTTCGAATCACGGTAGCGACGTTTGTGTGTATTTGAAAGTACCATTTTGATATTTTTATATGTTTTGATAATTTTTATCTATGTATGACATACAGTCCTGTGATGCCCGCATCGCGATTACACTTTCCGCGACCTTCACCAGATCCTTTCGTCGGTCCACCTAGTGAGGCCTCCCCACACTAGGTATGTCTACTGGCCCGCGATGACACTCGAGAACTTTGCTGCCCTAACAGCCATCAGTTCAAAATCAAAATCAAAAATATTTTATTCAATTTAGAACACTGGTGGCACTTATGAACGTTAAAATATAATAAATAAAAAAAAGGTTTTACGAGCTATGTGTTACTACGAATTAGTCTGACCTATCGAGGTATTGAACCTGTGTTACCCTCAACCGCTAGACCACCACGTGCTAAATCACTTACTTCTCTCGAAGATGCCATTAAAACCGTCAGCGTAGTCATCAGAGCCCCACAGTCCGGAAGCGACACTAAAAACAAACCGCTATTTCCATTCTGCTAGTGATGGGAACGTGCTGTGTCACGTGTCACAGCTAGGGATATCAAGTGACGGGGTATTAGAATTCAAAAAAGTAATTTATTTTCTGCAATAGGCTTTTTCGTACCAGTATAAACAAATATAATTGGTGATAAACAGTCCTCTTTTTCTCTCGAATTATCGTTTCTATCAATGACACGTATAAAAGAAAATATAGATTTTGAGTGTAAAGCGAGAAGAGCTTGCATGCAGCCAGCACAGGACAGGCATGAAAATCCTTGGCAGATGCTTTCCAATCCATCCAATATTAATTCATTACTATTTTATTTATTTTACCAATGGTCCGTAACCCTCACTCGGTATGGGGCACACTGAAAACCAGCGCCGTGGCCTTCGTCACCGTGGGCCACGGCATATGCTGAGTGGGGTCCCGTTGCAGTGGGCATCTTGTTGGTGAATGGGTGGCACTGCTCAGTTTACTCTTGTTTTTATTTTTTTCTTTTTCCATTATTATGTGCCACTGTCATGTCTATGTACCTAATTGCCTGCATTTGTGTGATGTCCATTGTATTAAATGTATCTTTCTTTCTTTATTTCTTTCAATAGTTGACGTCTTTTGATTGAAACGAACGAAAAACAAAACAAGCAAAGCTTATAAATAATAACAATGTGTCCGCTTATGATTCTCTCAACTATGAAATGTTACTCGTAGTATTTCTACCACAATTCCATATTAGGCAAAGATCAGGACTTCGCATTTCGTGCGTACAATAACTCAAGTCTAAATGCTAAATAGTGTTGCTAAGTTTCAGTCGGTAAACGTATCGATATCGAGAATTAGATCTATACTAATAAAATATTACAATAAAGGTACACTGAACGGTTAATTAACTAAAAGGTATCCATTGAACCATGAACTTTGTATTTAGGTACTTATAAATCTGATTAGAAAATGTCCCATATTAAAGTAGACTACTTACTAAGTATCAATTATGTATTTTTTTTTGCCGTCTAATCATATACTTCTTTTTTTACAAAAGGTATCCTATGTCTCTCTCCAAAGTGCCACCTATCTCTATACCATAATTTATCAAAATTGCTCCAGCGAGCGCTTACAGGTCATAGCAGACTGTCAACCGCGAGGCGAGGCGTTTACGTTACGGTGCGGATAAGTGTGTCAGTATTCTTTGTATGAAACTCCATACTGTTGCAGTATGGAGTTTCATACAAAGAATACTGACCACCTCGAGTTGATACGGTTACGATCCCTTTCCGGGTTGATAAGTGTGATGTGCTACTTCCTTAAAACGTGAATACGACACAAACAACAGTTTACGGGACTATTCCCACCTCTCGTTCCCACCGCTGCAACTCCTGTGTAGCCAGAATCTACAGCTTGACCGCCAATAACCCAACCAGTGAAGGTCAAGTTTGTCCCGGGGGAAAGTTAAACACACATTGTAGAATGCGCACTTCGATAGCCTACCTTGCATTGGAAGCCACATCACTACATGGTTTACAACACTCGCTTTAAGTTATTTATCTGTTAGCAAACAGAATTACTAGTTTATGTTTGGAACATTATATTCACGAGGGAATGTATAATTACTGAGTCATATTATCTTTGAGTCATTGTGAATTCAGTTGAATGCTTTTTACGATTTAATGGAAGGAAATATAGACATCAATAAGGTATTTTATTACAACATAAACATCATTTTATGTGTTCATAATAATACCGTCTTGTTGATCGAGTGTTAAAATTTATTATTGATCAATTTTAACACGGTACTACTTCGTTCGTTCGTTAGTTTCAGCCAAATGTCGTCTGCTGGACATAGGCCTCTCCAAAGATTTTCAGATTGATCGGTAGCGGCTTCACGAATTTATTTATCTTAATATTTTAGACAAAACATACATACACTAATGTGCTCCGTTCCATTTGTTTTATTAAGTACATATTTTTCACCTAACAAATGAATATAAAACATCACTAATTTTAACATCTTTGTGAAAGAACAGTAACGTTTCAATCACTGGATATTCATGACCGTGTCCCATCACTAGTCATTACGAACTCATTAACAACACGTGCTGCGAAAGATTTAACCGTCAGTTAAAAAACTAAACGGTTTGTATGACATCTTTATGTCTTATTCTGAATATATTTTCGCCTGTAACTTAACGGGATAAGATTCATTTTGACGTGGCAAATTAGGACGTTTTTAAACCAAAGATTTTTCACCTCTAGAATGTCAGCTTTTGTAGTTTGTTTATAGTTTTTCTGTATGAACAAATGCATAAGAGTCGCTACTGTGTTTTGACGGTGCCTTTAATTGCAAACAGACAGACAAAATTCATTCATAGACCACATAATCCTCTAGGTACTGTAGAAGTTATATTGCTGTATTTGATTCAAATTCAAATTCATTTATTTGCACAGAAACATGGTACAATACAGATGTCAGCTAAAAACAATAAGGTTCAACAAGTTTCGTCTACAAGACATGCAAAAATTTTTCATAGTCAAATAACAGTTTTATCAAATCATGCATTTTAGTTACATATTTTTATTTTATTTTATTTTTCTTTATTCAGAAAACCACAGCTCTTTATAATAAATATTATAAATAATCCGTTTTTATCAAGCCATTTCAAAATTCATAGTCAATTTACAATGTACGAGTAGGTGTCAACAGCACTTTTCAAACGACTAATACACGATTGAATATAAAGAGGCTGACAAAGGTGACTGAGTTTCTTTCGCCACTTCTTCTCAGCACCAGCCCATAATATGTAGTCCCGAAGTGATGGTAGGGCAAGCTATATTTGGACGTGTATCTATGTATAATAGCCCTGGAAGGATACTAAAACCTAAAGTAAGTACTGAATACAATCTTTGACTTTGACTATAAGTAGGAATATCTGACTCCCCAACGCGTCTGGCCAGCGTGGGGAGTGTAGGCCAAATCCTCCATTTGCCTCTGGTCAATTAGAGGGTCGTGTTCCTGCATGGAGACTAAATGACCTGATGATGAAGATAATCCTAGAACTTGGCCGTTAGGGCAAAAAAGTTCTCGAGTGATGATCACGGAAGGGAACATTTAGTGGAGGCAGACTTCCCACCTGGTGGACCGACGATCTAGTGAAATTCACGGGAAGCACCTGGTTGCGGGCAGCGATGACCGGTCGTTGTAGATATCCTTAGGGAAGATTTTTTCCCAGCAGTGGACTTTCTATGGTTAAAGGTACGAATGATATGTCCACTTTCGTTTGTCTCTTGCGGGATCAGAATCTACAATTACTGGCTCTTCGAACCGAATGCGCTTCTGAACCTATTACGTCATTTTATAAACTTTCGCTGCAACTTACGATCTTTTCTGGACCCAATCTTATCGAGTACATTCTTTATTAATCTTTACGATTAATTCAAATGCACATTGAGACGTGCAAGCCAAAAGCAGCGTACCTTCAGTGGGGTACAGTAGGCCCACACCCAGTCGAGGGAATGCTTAGCTAAATAAAAGCCAACTTCGCAAACAACGGTGTATTGTTCCCAAGACAGTCGATTTCATAAGAACAGATTTTACTATAAAAGGGCCTTCATTTGCGCGAGCTAAGTAAGCACAGCGCCATCTATTGGTAGTTTTACGAATTCTTGCAAACACTCTTACAACTACATCTTCAGACCATGAGGTTACGAGGTTCGATTCCCAGTGGGGGCAAAATTAATAATACGTAATTATGCAACTTTAAGTGAAATTAGAACCTTGCTGCCCCATCGGCCGTCAGTTCTGCGTACTATGTGCCCTGCCCATTGCCACTTCAGCTTGCTAATCCGTCGGGCTATGTCAGCGACTTTAGTTCGTTTACGGATCTCCTCATTTCTGATTCGATTCGATTCTCCTCATTATAGTACAGTCGCAGAATGAAAAGGTTCGTCACCTTAGTGTCGGTTTTCGCTTGCACTAGGTACTGTAAGAGTCAAACCTGCCAACATAACAGTGCAAGAAACAGTGCTGCTAACATTTAAATAAATATGACGTTTGCTAACAAATAAGGTTTTGCTTGTTTATTTTTCTATCCCATCAGTTCAATGCAATGATGACATTGACCAATTGACAATAGTTTTTTTTTATTTAATAGAAATAATAATGGCAGGTTGAACCAACAAGAAGGTTTTAGTTTATCAATCATAATAATCTTCTTGACAAGATAAATCGTCAAACAACTTTGATCCGAATAATTTTGAACTTTACTGACGAACAGTTAAAGATTATTTTCTCTAACTCGAGATTATTCTGTAACATAGTTTCAAAAGGTAATATGTGCTCGCGATTCGTTGAAGGAATCAATTTGAAAACTGACGAACCTTTTCATTCCGTGACTGTACATCGACAAAATTGAAAAGTAGAGTTACAGATTGGTGAGTGAACTCACTCCCTTTCAGTTCATTGTGCGAGTGAATGAAGAAATAAAACCAGCTGGCAATAAAAGTTGAAAGATATTGCACGAACGCTGGCTATGTAAGCCTTGTTGTCCACAAAACTTCATTTAAATATGCCTCTACCTAAAATTCTTTGTGTAATTTTGACAGCACCTAGTGACTGAGTGTCTTGCGCTGCTTCTTCTCAGCACTGGCCCATTTATTGTCCCGAAGCAGTGGTAGGGTTAATACTGGGACGTGTAAAAGTGCTTTTTTGGCAATTATCATGTGAAAATAATCGCTTGAAAATCTCATCAAAGTTTTAATTCTTTTAGTTTTTTGTTATGCAATTTGTTTGTTAATACTTATGCATTTAGTAAAAATAATAACGCTTTAATTTTATTTATTTGTACAAAAAAAAGACAAGTTGTTTCTATATTTATAGCACTTCTTCCACTGTATCACAAGCGTTATAAGCTCACAATGCGAATAACAACAAACAATTTAAGTGTACGTGGGCGAGCGCACAAACACGTTAAGGGGAAGCTTCTCAAAAGCTTTTTATAAAGCTCTGAAACTTGTGATGAATTTGGTAGCTGACACCACTAGTAATTTCAAGACACAATTTTTTGAAGACACTTCTTCTGTAGTCGTCGTTTCAGCCAAATGACGTCCACTGCTGAACAAAGGCCTCCCCCAAGGTTTTCCACAATGAACGGTCCTGCGCTGCCCGCATCCTGTAGTATTTGTATTACTATTTATATTTATATACCTATTCTTCTGTAGTACTGAAACCAAATCGTTAAGTTTTGGAAAAATTAAATGCGTAAAAAAGACGATGTTCTTTCACAAAGCGCTCGACAGTGACTAAATTTCATGAAATTATGCACAGTTTCCCATCACCCTACCTAAGTCGAACCGTTTTTGAAATCAAATGTTGCTATTTGCAAAAAAAAATTGGTACCCTGTATAAGACTGACGGCCATCTTATGAACTCAAATTACTGCTAAGTACGTATAAGACCTTCACCAGATCGTCGGTCCACCTAGTAGGAGGCCTGCCCACGCTACGTCTTCCAGCTCGTGGTCGCCACTCGAGAACTTTTCTGCCCCAACGGCCATCGTCTCTACGAGCTATGTGCCCCGCCCACTGCCACATGATTTTAGCAATTCTGCGAGCTATGTCGGTCACTTTGGTTCTCCTGCGGATCTCCTCATTTCTGATTCGATCACGCAGGGAAACTCCAAGCATGGCCCGCAGGACCGTCCATTGTGGAAAACCTTGGAGGAGGCCTTTGACCAGCAGTGGACATCATTTGGCTGAAACGAACGAACGAACCTAAAAGAACCAAAAGTTTTAACTATTTTTGTGCCAAATCCCGTTGTAATAAGAATTTAACTTATAAGAATTATTATTATTTTGTATGAACTAAACGAATATTAAAGCTTTCCCTTAACAAGGCAGGAGTTAATCACGATCTCTCTTTACGACTTCATATCCGAACATAAAAACAAACATGGCGGCTACAGATACACGCACGACACCCATTTAGTTGGATGAGATAATTTTGTGCTGGATATAAGAAAAATAAGTATTTATTGGGTATCTACCTAACCTATGGTTCTAAAAGTGATCTTCATCATCATCATCATTTCAGCTATAGGACGTCCACTGCTG
Source organism: Ostrinia furnacalis (assembly GCF_004193835.3). Lineage (NCBI taxonomy): Eukaryota > Metazoa > Arthropoda > Insecta > Lepidoptera > Crambidae > Ostrinia > Ostrinia furnacalis. Next base: position 42,416 of record NW_021137253.1, on the reverse strand, counting down.
AACATAGGCCTCCCCCAATGATTTCCACATCGCTCGGTTGGTAGTGCCACTGCTGAACTACGTATTGCCAGGTCAGCTTGCTAATCAGTCAAATTCAAATTATTGCTCCATGTTGGTATACAAACCGCTGTTCATGTGTAATGGTTCAGAATGGACTACTATGCCGAGAGGTCCCGGGTTCGATTCTCGGCCGGGCAGAAATTGAAATGATGAATTTTAATTTCTTAAAGTCTGGGTGTTTTCTATGTACAATATGTATGTATTTACAAAAAAAGTATTTAAGTATGTTATATCTGTCGTCTAGTACCCATAGTACAAGCTTTGCTTAGTTTGGGACTAGAGGCGCAGTGTAAAATGTCCAAGGATATTATTAATCATTATACTCAGAGTGTACACTATGGAAATATCCTGTAATTTATTTAAAAAATCTGTACTTCTGTTTAAATAGTTAAACATTACTTACCTTTTCACTAAAACAACATTTCACTGTGTATAAATCACACAATTGATTTGAGCTATTTCTTCAACACACAAATAATACTTTCTTAAAATGACCAACTGTTCTTTCCTTGCTTTCCATTAAATTGTGTAAATACACATCTATATATAAAATAGACAGACAGAAAGCTGCTTTTGTTTACTTTGGCCACCATTTAAAGAACCGGAATAGTTTTTGAGATTCCTTGTTTGTAGAGCTCTAAATCATTCACGTAGAACCGTTTAGAAATGATCTGTAACATAAACAAAAATGGTATCTTTTTTATTAGATATTTCTATGGAAAATGGATTTCTAATTCCAGTTAAAACAACAGGATATTTAGATATTTCAAATCATCATCATCATTTCAGCCACAGGACGTCCACTGCTGAACATAGGCCTCCCCAATGATTTCCACATCGCCCGTTTGGTAGCGGCCTGCATACAGGGCCTTCCTGCTACCTTTATGAGGTCGTCGGTCCACCTTGTTGGACTTCCTACGTATTTATTTTTTATGCAGAAAAAGGTATTCTATTGGACAGATGTAACCAGGCTTTCAAGTATGTATTTCCCATAGTTCTCAGTTGCTAACTTAATTATCAAATTAACAAAGCTTCGTATACTCGTTAACTAGTACCTACTCGGTAAAGCAGATGTTTTAAACAAGCATACTAAAAATCACTTCAAGGTATACAACAGCACCTTATGTTGTTTGTAAGAGGGGCTATATTGCAGTAAAAATGTATGGTCTGATGTACTGTTGACTGTAAGGTCTAATAGAGTTATCATTGATGTAGGATTTAGTTTTTAGCGTTAATTTTGATGTACCTACAGTCGGAAGTAAATCAATACAAACGAATTTACGTAGTTTGAACTCTACTTTTGTTCTTTCTTTCTTTTTTTCTATCTCCGAACTGTTTATTTTAACCGACTTAAAAAATTGTGGCTCTCTATTTGTTAGATAAAGTACGGCCAACTAGCAGGGATACAAAAGGTCGATATGACTGTCGAGTTGATAATATATTCTGTCTCTTCCCATCTTGTGTATTTGTCGTAATGTCTCGTTCTCCCGCCAAAAGTTATGTCAAAGCCAGACGGGTTCACCCATGACCCCATGACATTGGTTTTGTTTACATTTGGTATCGCTTCTCGTTGGCCGTACTTTAGATAGATATTTATTTGCATCACCATAATGTTTACGGCAGTCTTTTGTTTAAATTACCTAATTTTGCTTTAGTTAATTTTCTACAGTCAACTCGGTCATGAATCATGATGGCATGCTAAGCTTCCCTTTTGTCTCTCTTCTGTGCAAACCTCATCATCATTCTTCCTGGTAATTATCGTATTGTGTCTGTGTTATTTATTGTTAGTATTGGTTTATGTTCGTGTCCACGTACCCCGCAACTAATAGTTGCTGCGTATCCCTTCTGTGCTGTTTTAGTTTTAAATATAAATTAACATTATTTTCCGTTTACAGCAGCCTCGCCGGTAGGGATGCGCAGTAGCTAATAGAATAGGGCTTCCTGCTGAATATCACGGGGAGTGCTCCAAAGAATTATCCGGACTTATTCCTGCCGCCACTTTTCGCCACCGATCTACCCGACAGCACTTCCACCCCCATCACTTAGATGGTTGGCAGTCCACAACAGTACGTTTCTCTAGAAACTTCCTGCCCCGTACAACCAAACTGTGGAATGGACTGTCGACTGCGGTGTTTCCGGACGGATACGACCTGCAAGCTTTCAAGAGGAGAGCGTATCTTTGTCTTAAAGGCCGGCAACGCACCTGTGACGCCCCTGGGTCTGCGGGTGTCTATGGGCGACGGTAATCACTTACCATCAGGTGATCCGTCTGCTCGTTTGCCTCCTATCACATAAAAAAAAAACAGTGTCGGGACATCCTATAAGGTGTCCCAACTAAAACTGAGCGGGCGTCCTATTAACATGCATTCGTCTCTTTCTATTAAATCTGTTGTATTGTTTTTTTTTGTTATGTGTGTTAATAAAGTTATTTATTATTATTATTATCATCATCAAGTCATTTAGTCTCCACTGCAGGAGCACGATTCTCTTTATTTACCAGAGGCAAATGGAGGTTTCGGCCTACACTCCCCACTCTGGCCAGACGGGATGGGGAAACATGATTTATAAGTTGCAAAACTCCTGGATTACAGAAAGTTACTTACAGGGTACAAGCCAAGGGTATTTTTGCCCCTTACCGGATCTGAACCATTATTTAGCTGACAATAGTGACTGAGTTTCTTGCACTGCAGCCAGTGCCGAATAAAGACACAGTCGTGTTTATTTATCGATACTTCAACAACACTAGTGTCATCACTGCCTAAAACGTAACTCAACGCCTGTCAAACGTTTTTCTATCCTTTTTTAAAAGGGAAAAACTGTCGAGGTGATATTTAATCTCATTTTACATGCATTGTGTCCTATAAAGAAATTTATCAGTCATTCACGCATCAGTACGCATTATTTGGGGTTCCTTATCGAAAGAAACTCATAAAACTCATTTATTTCTGCAAATAGGCTTTTAAAAAACACTTTTACACGTCCCAGTATTAACCCTACCACTGCTTCGGGACAATAAATGGGCCAGTGCTGAGAAGAAGCAGCGCAAGAAACTCAGTCACTATTGCATATTCACTCTCGCCTTGAAAAGGTCATTATAGTATTCGGGAAAGGAGCTTCTAGAGTTCATCACAAATCATTATTTATACTATTATAAGGGATCGAATCTGCGTCTTCTAACACAGTAGCCAATTGCCCGATAATGATTTATGCACGCAATAATCGTGCCTCAACTCAAAATATACCTATTAACCTTTTCAATTCCCCCACGGCCACGGTCAAACAATTTCACGCTCAGTGGGGGTGCTACTGACCCGCACTTACGTCGTTTGTGACACGTGGCGGTTCACAGATTATAAATCGTCGCAAATGTCACTTTGCTGGAATTTTTGGAGGGGTGAACTAATTAATTATTAGTTAGGAACTGGACAAGCTGTTTGGGATTAGAATTTGGCATAATTAGGCGTGAACCAGTTATCTAATATGACTTGAAATAAACGACTACAAAAAAGTGTACAAAAATTTAAATCTGGACATAAAAGTGCACTTTTAAAAAATTGCGTGATTTTATTTTATTGAAACTGTTTTAGGTACAGGGTGGAATTTTGTAATGACACCTAGAGGGAAAGTAACTCTTAATATTTTTTTTTTATAAATATCTTTGGACAATCTCACACAGCGCCATCTAGCCCCAAAGTAAGCAATTAATATGCTTGTGTTATGGATGCTAGCTTAACGGATATACTACTTATATACTTTTTTTTTAAATACATACATATTATACATAGTAACACCCAGACCCGTCACAGAAATTAAAATTCATCATTTCAATTTCTGCCCGGCCGGGAATCGAACCCGGGACCTCTCGGCATAGAAGTCCGTTCTGAACCACTACACCAAACGGCCGACGACATAATGTAGGTAGATTGCAAATTTTACTAAATAAAAACGTTCCTTTATTTTTGAAAAGAAAGGAAATGCATTCAGATTTGCGAAAATCAACATTTGTGAGTAGGTACGATGTCGTACCGCTAGTTTAAAAATTCGTTAAATAAAAAATGTCACTTACCTACAACGTCACGATATACCAAACACTATCACTTCTATGGTCGTATGTTGTAACCTCAGATCATAGTCTGAGGTTGTAACTGTAATACAGACGTTTTTACATCAAAAATGTAAAGCTGAGTTACACCATCTTACTTTAACTTTAAACTTAAACGTCAAAAATCTATCAAATTCCATACAAAAAGCACCGGTTATTGTTAAAGTAAGCTGGCGCAACTCAGCCTAAAGATTCATGTGCCTTACCTCGCGAAACACAGTTTAACACTACAAATACTACAATGTCCAACCCCCTCAGATTACGGGGTACAAAAGACCCCTTGTAATAAAGCTCGAATGCAAATAGCCGAGGGTAGTCGCATTCGGAGGGTTAAGGCGGTTCGAACCGGTTTGAGCTAGTGATGGACGGTGGAAACGGTTTAAAAAATATAGTTTTTCACAATATCCAACGATTTATGCAAATAGGTACTAGCTGACCTGGCGAATTTCGTACCACCGGATTCTAAGGGTGAAAGATTTTTCAAATTGGTCCCGCAGTTTCTTCTTTCTTTCTTCTTTATCTTTCATCTTTATAATATTAGTGTAGATGAGTTTAGTGTTGAGAGAGTGAACTGTAGAGTCAAATATTACCTAATTTAAAATTAATTTTATAATTAACATTATATTATGGTAATTTGGGGTTTCGTACTTCAAAAGACAAAACGAAACCCATGAACTTTGCTGTCTGTCTTTCAAGTCAACATCCTTTTTCTCAAGAACGCATGGACTATTTGAAATTAATTGGTTACAAATTAACAATTCATTTTGACACTGACATGTAGCTAGGTACATCACTATTAACGAATGACAGGAGCACTTTCGCTAACACGTGTCGACTAATGTTGTCTAATCCCATCTTGTGCAATGTAATTGATTTGATCCCAGATGCATTAGTTGGATCAATTCTGATACATTAAGGCTAAGAACTCATGGCGCGATTTTCAACCGCGCCCGCGGCGATTGCGGGCCCGCAGCTTCTGTAGAATGCAAATACTTATGTAAAAACTAATGCACAACTCACGACGCGGTTTTCGCCCGCAGCGGGCGCGGTTGTAATCGTGCGGGCGAAAACCGCCCGATCAGCGGGTGACCATTTTATACCAGTGACTTAGCACGCGATTTCTTATAATAACCGCGCAAATAACCGCTCCCGTGAGTTTTGAAATAAAACCGCAATTCCACAACCGCCGCGGGCGCGGGTGAAAATCGCGCCGTGAGTTCTTAGCGTAACATGTATCAAATGTTACTACATTGACATGTGTAGGTATCTACATTGGAACGCCGGCACTTGAGGCTCTTTCGTCAGCTTCAAAGGTCTTTCTGCTGCCATGCATATATGATGGAGCGTGCTATGCTCGGAGTTTCTCTGTGTGAACGAATCAGGAATGAGGAGATCCGCAGGAAAACCAAAGCGACCGACATAGCTCGCAGGATTGCTAAAATCAAGTGGCAGTGGGCGGGGCACATAGCTCGTAGAGCTGATGGCCGCTGCCGCAGAAAAGTTCTCGAGTGGCGACCACAGACCACAGACAGACGATCTGGTGAAGGTCACGGGAAGAGCCTGGATGCGGGCATCGCAGGACCGGTTGTTATGGAAATTCTTGGGGGAGGCCTTTGTCCAGCAGTGGACGTCATTTGGCTGATACGAACGAACGAACGATAGCCAACCTCATATACATTGCGTTTAATACCTAAATGCTTAATACTGGCTGATTTGATAAATTTATATAAAAAAAAGGAAAAAAAAGCTGTCAATTGATTTTACGCATTCGCAGCTCGCTTTTGTCTGAAAATAATACAATTTTTCTGCGTTGTTGTCGTATCAAATTCATTTATTTTGCAAATAGGCTTTAAAAAAGCGCTTTTAAATATTATCGTCATCGTTTTCTTAGACCTACTGGTCAAACTTACTCCACATTGTGTGGTGATCATAATTTCCGTTTTACGTCCATATTAAATACATTTTATCATCAAAAACCCTTTTAACAGCAGTAAAATTAAACTAACATGGTTTCATATCCTCAGATAAGGCGGAGTAGACAATAGTGGAACCACAAATTGCGTCCGCCCCATTGTGTGTAGATGCGGCCTTAGATTAGAAAAAGATAAAAATGCGCGCAAAAAATATGGTGGAACAGGGTTAGGCTGGTTAGCTAGTGAAAGCTAAGCTATATTTGGCAGAAAAGATTTCATTATTTTCTAGCTTTTAACAACATAAAACCTTTATAGCGCGTGTGTCCATTGGTAAAATGTAAATTGTATTGCACAAAAAGAAGGAATATATTTTTTGAATAAGCTTTATTTATCTACTCGAGAAAATCATTATTTTTTAACCAAAAGATGTCTACTGCTGGACGAAGGCCTCCCCCAAGGATTTCCTCAACGACCGATCCGAGCTACCCGCATCCAGGCTCCTCCCTGGGATTTTTTCTACCAACGTGTTAACATTCGTTGGGTTAACATTCGTTGGGAGAAGAAATCCCATCAAGTAACTCTGTTACTCGTTAGTAAGACATCTTACCTATCTTGTCAAAGTAATGACCAGAAAGCTTAGGGAATGGCTGACCACTTCCTGCTTTTACAGTGTTCAAGAACAGGAATTCTTGGACAAAAATTTAGCAGAATAGTTATAGAGCATTTATGTATCTACGACACTATCTGTAACAACCTATTCTTTGCAAAAAATGTCTTTGTTCTTTGCAAAAAAATGTTTGGAATGTTTCTGCCTAGCTCGCATTTCATTTTTTGCACTGCTTCTTCTCAGCACTGACCCATTTATTGTCCCGAAGCAGTGGTAGGGTTAATACTGGACGTGTAAAAGTGCTTTTTAAAAGCCTATTTGCAAAAATAAATAAGTTTTATGTCTTTGTCCCAATTTGTCAAGGTTTAACCCTGAAAAATTGGATCCCATAAGAGCAACTTTAAAACCAATTTACTGAAAATAACAGCGTAGCTTTCAGTGAGCTTAAAGCTTAACTTCACCCCGTAGAGGCGCCGTCACCCGATACGATCGGTCACATGTAGAGATGTGTCGCTATTTTTTTGCTAATCTAGGGTTCCGTAGACGAATGGGTGACCCCAAAGATAGGCCTATAGTTTGTGGTTGGAAATCCATTCATTTTTCATGGGGGTTTAGGTAAGGTAAATCTACGGGTATTATTTGAATTCAAAGTGAAATATTAAGGAGAGAGATAGATACTGAGGTATATCAACTAATTTTCAATGCACAGGTTAGTTCAATAGTCGATTTGTATCAACTCTTTTATATTACATACTAGCTGTGCCCGCGACTTCGTACGCGTGAAAACCCGTTTTTGCAACATATTTCACTGTTGCTTTGCGTCTATTACTCGTAGCGTGATGGTATATAGCCTATAGCCTTCCTCGATAAATGAGCTTTCTAACACCGAAAGAATTTTTCAAATCGGACCAGTAGTTCCTGAGGTTAGCGCGTTCAAGTAAATAAACAAACAAACAAACTCTTCAGCTTTATAATATTATAAATAAATAAATAAATAAGTAATAAGTATAGATATATACATATACCTACATAAAGTATAAATATAGGTTTGCATACAAGATAGCAATAAGTGCGAACTAGGACTAAGGGTGAAGTAAAAAGTCCATGCACTTTTGTAATAATTTTTCTTGTGATTTTTTTCTCATCTCTCCTTACATCTGTTATTCTGATTGGTCGCTGTCAAGCAGTAGGACCGCCAAAATCGTATCCTGTTTTTACACGTATCTACTAAACGGGATCCTGCAAAAAACTGTTCCTCCAAAAAACAACCACTATACATTGCGTTAATAAAAAGCATTAATCCACCTACGGAACTCTAATAGCATAGCCTATTTCGAACTTCACATCTTTTTTGGTTTTCGGTCGACCGTGATGATGGATTCGAAGCTTTTTTTCCATCGAAATTAGAAACGAAAACAGTTTGAAATTTTATTTTTTGCTTTCAAATTTGTATTTTTACGATCTATAATTAAAACCAGTGAGATGGGGTATTGTTTTTTTGCTATAAGTATGAAATATAGCTCATAAAGGTAGCAGGAAGGCGCTGAATGCAGGCCGCTACCAACCGGGCGATGTGGAAGTCATTGGGGGAGGCCTATGTTCAGCAGTGGACGTCCTGTGGCTGAAATAATGATGATGATAATGAAATATAGGTATTAAAGTCTTTAGAATCTTCTAGTGCTTATTAGAGACTTGAACTGTTGCTTTGAGGCTATAGGCTATAAAAATCACCTTACAGCCAATAAGCCAATAGGAGCGGAGCAGTAAAGAAAAATTTTGCAAAAATGGGAAATTTTTATTCAAACTATTTTCACGCGTACGAAGTCGCGGGCATAGCTAGTTTATTATTAAAATGTACGTACAACTAGCTTTTGCCCGCGGCTTCACCCGCGCCTATATGTTAATCTGGGCTACAAAAAATAATACTGTAAAGTTTCAACAAAATCCATTCAGTAGTTTTTGCGTGAAAGAGTAACAAACATTCAGACATCCAAACTTTCGCATTTATAATATTAGTAGGATTTCGTAATAAACTAAAGCTTTAGAATAGGGCCATTAAGCTGTAAAGAATTTAATTCTTTTGTCTTCTCTTAAACTTTGTATATTTAAAAACGTAACCTAATTTTATCATGGCATCTAGGGTCAATTCTATGGGAGTTCGTCGAACCCTTAATCAAATAAGACAGAGGGGAATATAATGGTACCTATCCCATGGGAGGTCATTGTATTGGCATTTTAATAATTCAATAAGACGTAGGTACTTCAATGGTGTAATTCGGACTTGGGAAGATGTAAAATTAAATTAAGAGTTTGTATTATGAAATTCATGGGCTTAGAAGTATAAAAAAAGGTTTGTTTATATCTAGAAATGAATAAAACATTGTGTATCCAATATTTTTAGTAAAAGCCACGCTTATTTATGCAGTACAAAACAGTTATTTGACTGCAATTCTGATATTGAGTTCCCACCTCTCGTTCCCACCCCTGCAACTCCTGTGTAGCCAGGATCTACAGCTTGACCGCCAATAACCCAACCAGTGCAGGCCAAGTTTGTCCCGGGGGAAGTTAAACTGTCATTGGACCCGCAACGAAATTTATCAGAAGAACATAGGAGGAGTCTAGGTTTAAAAGGCGATTATGGGACAAATATGCGAACATCAGGTCTGGCCAGCGTGGGGAGTGCAGGCTAAATCCTCCATTTGCCTCTGCTTTTTATCCACAAAGAGAAAGCTCTGGGCCTGTATTTCACCTGATGGTAAGTGATGATCAGGCCGAAGGTGGAAGCGAGCTTCACCCGGAATCCTCAACCACGGAGGAACTGGCTATCTTACCTCTAACTGCCAGAACACAACATGTTAGAGACCAACTAAATAGGTACATTCTGAGCCAAACAGTTCGTGACACCCAAAGTGGCAAAAAAGATGACCACAACCTTATTCCAATTGTAACAAAGACGTGTTGTCAACTTTTTGGATACTTTGGGTGTCACGAACTATTTGATGCTGACTGTACACGCTATAAATGGGTCTTTTTTAATAGAAAAAACTAACAATCGTAATTAAATTTAATTCATTCCCAGTGTTTTTTTATCTTTAAGCAAACAGAGCGTATCAATCAGATTTTTTTCTTTCTAATTTGAATAAGATGAACGAATGTTTAGTAAACAATAGTTGAAACTTGAAACACAATGCTGCGCACGCGTCGCTGACTCGTGAATGGGTTAGTGATGTACCGTAGTCGATAAAAAAATCATATTTATCGAGATAACGTCAATAGTTTTTACTTAGTTTAGGTGATAATAGCCCAGCGGTGTCAATTCGATTGTTAGTTCGACGAACCCCGTCGTCCACTGGAATTTTGTGGTGAATCCACTCCTAACACAAGCATAACTATAGTTTTTCTGGAGGTTAATTTGTAAATTGCTAATATTCTTAAAAAAAGTAACAACTAATAAAATTGTTCTAGACCTAAGCGTTGTAAGTCTAAAAGTTCGTATAAAACTAATTTGTATTATTTTTGTTACAGGTAAGAACCACTTCAAACGTCTACGCAAGTAAGAACAAGTTACGGAGATAATATTGGACTACCAGTCGAAGTTTTCTCAGCACTGGACTACATTTAGGTCCTGAAATAGTGGCAGAGCAAATAATTGTATTGGAACTAGTTTTTACCCTTGGCTTTACCCGCGTGAATTTCGGTGTCATCATCATCATCATTTCAGCCACAGGACGTCCACTGCTGAACATAGGCCTCCCCCAATGATTTCCACATCGCCTGGTTGGTAGCGGCCTGCATCCAGCGCCTTCCTGCTACCTTTATGAGGTCGTCGGTCCACCTTGTGGACTATGGCACCTTGTGGTACTGGAATTTCGGTGTGTCACAAAAAACAATTGAAATGCGGGATAAAAACTATCCTTTGTTTTTTCCTAGCTATCATTTGTAACTTTCAACCACCAAAAGCATTTTTTTTAAACGAAAAGTACATGTTTGATATTTTTTAACCAAACCAAGATCCTCCAAAACTACTATGCATTGAACGCAAACGAAATTTCATGGTACATTAAGGCGCTTTTGTGCGTTCCACTGCACATAAAGCTCGGAGCTTACAAAGCTTGTATTAAAAGCAAACGAAGCGTGGAGGGAAAGCTCGTGTTGATGTTGAAACGCTTTGAGATAGTTTGGGAAGGTTTATGGGGAAAAAGGAAGTTAAAATTATTTGAATAAATACAAAAATACATATTTTTTCTTTCATAGTGAGGTGGCGGGGGGTTTTGAACTGTCATCTACTATAAATATTATAAACTAGCTTTTGCCCGCGGCTTCACCCACGTGAAATTTAGTTTGTCACAGATCGTCATAAATTATAGCCTATATGTTATTCTGGATTATGAACAATAATACTGTAAAGTTTCATCAAAATCCGTTCAGTGGTTTTTGAGCCTATTCATTACAAACATACAAACATACAAAAATAGGTACAAATCTTTCCTCTTTATAATATTGGTATAGATAAAAAGATAGTTTGAGTCCCGGAAAAGGATAGGTATGGTTAAGTTTCATTTCATCAAAATAAGTCCAGCAGTTTTTGCGTGAATTAGTGACAAGTAAACATGTAAAGTAATACTAGTATAAGCAAAGTAGTTAATGTATTTTTCTGAAGCTTTCTTTCTCTACATTAAATAGTCTAAAAAAATATAAAAAATAATCCAACGAAAGGATTAGATCTGGAATGCGCGGCGCATTCTCTGCGCGTACGCTGCCGCGCAGCTTACATAAATCACGGGCTAGTGATGTGCTGTGGTCGGTAATTTTATCGATAGATTTTGGTAATCTTTTGTACGCGCAGCCTTACATAAATCATGGGCTAGTGATGTGATGTGGTCGATAAGTTTAACAATAGATTTTGGTAATCTTTTGTACGCACAGGTTACTTAAATCTACGGGCTAGTGATATGCTGTGGTCGGTAATTTTATCGATAGATTTTGGTAAACTTTTGTACGCACAGCTTACATAAATCACGGGCTAGTGATGTGCTGTGGTCGATAAGTTAATCGATATAATTTCTAATATTTTGGGCTGAGGAGTCTATTTTTTAAGAATGTTAGTAATTTGGAATACAAATTAAACATCAAATGTGATTACAGTCAAATACCTGCTTTGTAAAATCCTGTTAACCCCTCGTGGTAACCTAAATAGGCTTTGTGTTAGGGCATGTTCCCACGGCGACCGACATCCCGTTTTTTGCAGAATCCAGTTTTCGTATTTCGAAAGAACAAATATTTCTTTTTAAATCTATTGCTAAATTCTGATTTTCATTGTATAATAAGTCTTTTAAACCTAATTTACATAATCATCATAATCTAGATCAACGATCCTATACATCATTAATCATCAACTAATCGATAAAATGATAAATCAATAATGTTATCACCACATCAAACGGTAGTGGTATGGCAGTGACGTCACAACAATCACCACGTGAGTGATGATGATGAAACAAAAATAGAGGAGATGGTATCACGCGGATCGGGTTGCAGGCAGGGGTGGGCAACAATGAAGAGATTTTATTATTTATTTTAAAACTAACTGACTTGGCGAACTTCGAACTATCTAATGTTCATCAGAAATAATGTTAACGGCCATCAGCTCTACGAGCTATGTGCCAGTGACTTAAGCAAATCTGTGGGCTATGTCGGTCAATTTGTTTCCTGCAGATCTCCTCATTTCTGAATCGATCACACAGGGAACTCCGAACATAGCACGCTCCATCGCCATGTTGGTGACCATAGTTAGCGACCACCGGTACGTGGTCGCCACTTGAGAACTTTGAAGCTACGATAGCCGAACGGACTAGCGAACTCGAAATCCGAGGAACGCGGGTCCGAATCCCGCCGCTGCTCGAGTATTATGGTGAGCTCACTTGTAACACAAGCATATTTAGCGTAGTATCAGGGGCTAACGGGACTATAAGTAATTTGTATTGCACAAATTACTAAAAGCGAAAGTTCACTGACTGACTCACTTACTCAACACAGAAACTACAACTGCTAAGAGTCTAGAATTTTTCATGGGGATTCCTTTTAGAACATAGGTGCTTAGTGCGCACCTTTTTTTGAAAAATTCAACCTCTAAGGGGGTAAAACGGGATCCACGCGTACAAAGTGACCCACTTTGTATCCCACGACTTTCTTTATAAAAAAAGATTTACTTTGTTATTCACCCAAATGTTGATCCCCCCTGCCGTATAGATGGGGCGTTGGCATGCGCCGCTCGTTAAGCGGGTTCGAGCCCCGGCTATTACTGCGGACGCACAGACAAACTTTGTATCACTGTTGTATATGTAAATCTTGGAACTTATGGCTAAGCTATACGTAGTTTGTGACGAAATCGCTTACGTAGTGTAATCTGATACGATTTTAGGAGACAGGTTTTGCCCGCGGGTTTGCCTGAATTTCTCTGGCACAGAAAGTTCTTTGTAAAAAAAAAAAAACTTTTGTAAGTAAGATTTTAAAAAGCACTTTTACACGTCCCAGTATTTTAACCCAACTACTGCTTCGGGACAATAAATGGGCCAGTGCTGAAAAGAAGCAGCGCAAGAAACTCACGGCCGTATTCACAAACATTACTATGAGGTCTCACAGTGCGCGTGGACGCACGGTCACACACGAATCAATCACAGAACTCTATTCAAGCTGTACGTATGCTGCTGCTCGTTTGTGAATACGGGCGCTAGTCACTACTCACTATTGTGTGAGTCTTTTCTTAAAACTGTTCTATGGATTTTCCTACATCTTGAATCATTTCTGTATCTTATTTAATCCAGCTCCAAACTCAATTAAATATTTCAACTTTTTTGGAATCGGCTATTTTTTTTCCGGCTTAAAAAAAGGAGGAGGTTCTATAATGCACTGTGTATGTTTTTATGTTATGTATTGCTAAAATTATTTCCCAAAGTCATTTTTCGTAACGATAAAAAAATATGTCATTTTTAATGTCAGGACGTCCGGTTCAAGCAGCTCTCTAAGCCCAGTCCATACAAAGATTACTACAACTCATACAATTGCCCAACGGTGATCCGTCACAATCACTCACAACTTATCTCGTCGAGCGACTTATGCCCGATTATAATATATTACGGCGTAGATAAGGAAGCTATACGTCTAGCGCTTAACTCACTCGGTGCCTAAGGCAGGGGTTCCCAATTTTTTTTTGCCAAGGAACCCTAATTGATTATACCTTTCCTAGCGGAACCCCCGTACTACTCCGCCCGCACGCCCTGCCCTCCCTTGTGCGTAAACAAGTCGGTGCGCGCGAACAACGTCGGTCACGAAACGTGGGAATATTTTTTACGGAACCCTTGCGGCCTTTCCACGGAACCCCAGGGTTCCGCGGACCACCATTCGAGAACCGCTGGCCTAAGGTATGGAAGCGGCACGGGAGGGGTGGCATTGACCAGGGATGTTATGGATATCCGTAACCATAACCGAAACTTTCGGATATCCGAAATAAAAAATATCCGAAACCATAACCGTAACCGATTCAAAAGTTTCGGATGTAGGCAGTTTAAATTGTTTTTTGTATAGCATTATACGTAAAGGCATACCAGCCTGATTTACCTGTATCTATAATGCCTTCTTCTTCTTAGTCGTTACGCTCTTGGCAGAGCGGTCGTGGTCACGTTGAGGCGTTGTTCACATCGGTTGTAGAGGCGGATACAACTCTCCGCACGATCTCCCTCCATCTCTCTCTATTGGCAGACTTTCTGGTGCAGTCACATAAGCCGTCTCCTACTGCTGCTTTCACTTGGTCAGTCCAGCGCATTGGTGACCTGCCACGCGATCGGGTTCCTTCGACTTTGCCCTGGACGACCAGTCGTTCTATGGAGTTGTCATCCCGCCTCGAGACATGTCCGAAGTATTGCAGTATGCGCGACTGTACTACGGTTGATAAACGCTGAGTGACACCGAGCTCCTGGAGTATGGACACATTGGTACGGAACTCTGTCCATGATATCCCGAGCATCTTTCTCCAGCACCACATCTCTAGGGCATCTATCTTCCTCTTTTCCAAGTCGCGTACTGTCCATGTCTCTGCTGCGTAAAGAAAGATGGGGAATACAAGCGCTCGCACAAGTCTAACTTTGGTGGCTTTGGTAATGTTGCGATTCCTCCATAACTTCCTTAACTTCTCCATCGCAGTTCTGGTTATGGCCATACGACGTTTTACTTCATCTACGCAGCCGCCATTATTTGAGATGAGAGCTCCAAGATATACGTAGGTCTGAACTACGTCACAGTTCGCAATGTGTGTCACTTCGGGCGAATTTTCATTAGAGCGATCCACGATCATAACCTTGGTCTTCGATCGGTTAATCTTCAACCCAAACGTAAGGCTAACGCGCTCCATTTTGAGAAGTAATTCTTCCATAAGGTCAGCGTTACTCGCAAATAGGGTAGTATCATCTGCATACCGCAAGTTCGCAATTTTGTATCCACCAATTGCAACACCATCGGTCCAGTCTTCAAGAGTGATTCGCATTATAAGCTCGGTGTACACGTTAAATAGTAAAGGTGATATTATGCATCCCTGTCGTACACCCGCACTTGGATGGAAACTATCCGAGAGGAGGTCATCCGTCCGCACTGAAGCTGTTCCCCCTTCGTA
The DNA here is from genome assembly GCF_004193835.3 of Ostrinia furnacalis. NCBI lineage: Eukaryota > Metazoa > Arthropoda > Insecta > Lepidoptera > Crambidae > Ostrinia > Ostrinia furnacalis. The sequence goes on along the minus strand of NW_021137253.1, from coordinate 27,069 downwards.
GAGTTCTCTGAGCAAGTGTACGAGGTGTTGCGGGGTTCCCATTTCCAGTAGAGTTCTCCATAAAGTTGGCCATTTTACAGAGTCGAATGCTTTAGAGAAATCAACAAAGCATATATATGTCGGCTTATTGAACTCTCGAGCCTTCTCTATAATTTGACGTACGATGAGGATTTGTTCACGGGTTCCTTTACCTTTAACGAAACCGGCCTGTTCTGGCGCAATTTCTCTGGACAAATATGCCTTCAGTCGCTCGTTTATGATATGCAGCATTATTTTGCTAGCGTGCGTTATTAGGGCAATAAGCCGAAAGTTGCCACACTTCTTCGTGGAACCTTTTTTATGAAGGGGCACAAATACTGTGTGACACCATTCAGAGGGCCATTTGCCCGTGAGCCATATCTTGTTGCAAATGGTGTGAAATATATGAACGCCACGCTCGCCTAGTGCTCGGATGGTTTCAATTGGGATCTCATCCTTCCCTGTCGCTTTCCCATTTTTAAGATGTCGAATAGCAGCTCTTATTTCTGACTCGAGGATATCAGGCTCAAGCATGTCACTCGCGGGTGTCGTAGCTGCAAAATCTCGCGACTGCGGGTCCTGAAACAGGGACTGACAATAATCTCTCCAGACTCTCGAAATTTTGTCTAGTTCAGTGAATACTTGGCCGTTATGATCCTCGATAGCCCAGGTTTTAGACGGTAGTGTTTTTGTAATGAGGCGGATCTTCTGATACAAGTCTCTTGACTCATACCTGCCAGCGTGCGTTTCAATTTCATTGCAAATATTGTGTAGGTAGGCATTATGGTCTTGCCTGCATTTAAGTTGTATCTGTGCGGTCATTTTGTTGAGATTCCCGATATATACACCATATTGTAATTCTGGCAATTTTTCGTGGAAATATTTAATATAAAAAAATCGATTTTTCAACCCTCGATAACTCAAAAGTACGCAGAGATAAGTGACAAGTATCTTCGCATGAAATACTCAGAATCACTTGTTTTATAACATGTGTGATCGGCATCTTGACATCGTTAAAGAATTTCGAAAAATTGACAGAAACGTAATTTCTTCCATACAAAAAATATGTATTTATTTTTTTTTACTACGAAATAGACGTCGTAGGATTGTAATATTTTTTTGCCTTATTAGTTATCATAGCAGTAACCATCAAAAAAATTTTCGTGCCTCTAGCATCAATGTCCATGTTTTATTAAATCGGGACCACTGTGCGCCGGTGCGCGGCGCAGTGTGATAATCGCCTAAAGGTTAAATATTAACAAAATGTAAACTACCTAATAGTAAAAAAATTTACTAAAAGTCAAGTTAACCATTGTTCGAAAAACATTTTTTTCTGATATTTAACCACTTGTCATTTGACATCTGTCAAATTTGACTATTGAATTTTAAAACTACGGCCATTCAAATCGAGCCATATCTTTTACCCATAGGACAATCAATGCACCTACTACTGCTATTTCTATTTATTTAAAATAAAAAAAAAATCAAAATCAAAAGAATTTATTCAGTTTAGACCACAAGTGGCACTTATGAACGTCAAAATATAGTAAATAATAAAAAAAGAAAAGGTAGCCCTTATGGGGCACTTTACATGTCTCCTTATCTTTTGGGCCCTACCAGCGCTTCGAGACAAACATATTATGGCAAGTGCTGAGAAGAAACGCCGGAACAAACTCAGTCACCACCTCAGATCATAGAAGGGAATAGATGTGAAACGGGGGCGTGGCGCGTGTCTCCGCGATATGCCCAGAAACGAACATCACCCGCGACGCCAGGTTAGTCGCGATTCAGTCGTACTGAGGAAATGTTCTCCGATATTGTTGGATAATGCGTCGTAACGTGCAATAACATAAGTGAAACGAAGAACTACAGGAACAATGAAGTCATTTACCACATGTAAGTATTGCAAATCCATTGGTATTTTGCTTATAAATAAAAAAAACTAAAAATTTTTACGAATGAATTCAGTGCCGTGACATTTACTGCGATATCGAAATTAGTGGTGATAAAAATTCAAACACGTTGTACATTGACGATTTAGTTAGCAACCACTTTATGTCATGCGTAACTACTGCGCAATGTATTTTATTTCTTCCGATATCCACTGACGCGTGAAAATACACAGTACGGCCGCATGTGCCGGTCGTAACATAGTGCAGGGCTCGTGTTCTAATACGGTTTCCTATTATCGATAAATAGAAGTAAATT